>NC_041332.1:15327192-15622192 GCF_004354835.1 Perca flavescens | reverse complement strand
GTTCCCGGTTTGTTTACTGTTAGAAGATGGCTATGTCTCATGTTATGTTGCTTTTTTGTACACGCTGTGACTCTACAAATCACAACATGTAAATAGGAACATGTTGGCGTTATTTTTACACTTTTGTCACAATTCGGAGCAGTAGGCTAGTTGGAACCAGTTACCTGTAGGATCTGTGCTAGGCTAAGCTAATGCTGGAGCCGTCAGACAGCGTTACAGCACGCACGGAGATGAGAATGGTATGTATGGACTTGTCTTACTCTGGGGGATACGGTGAATAAGCTAAATTCCCAATAAGTCGGCGTGTTCCTTTAAATATAAAAGACATGGAGTAAGTAAAAAACACTGGATTTAAAAAATTTGACTAAAAAGAAGAGTTTCTACAAAATGTCATGCCATAAGCAGTAACACAGCAAAAATTATCACAAAATGAAAAAAAAAAACTTGAGAAAAATGTACAAAAATGGCCGAGGAGGGCATGAGGGTTAAGTACACATTAGTGAAATATGTTGTTTGTTTACTTAAAAACATGTAACTCAAAACTTAAACATTTTTAGGCAATTGATTGCCTCACTTACATTAAGTTTAACTAACTGAATATATCTAAAAGTCATGAACGTCTGCTTTTGAACAGTTAAATGTTAAAATGAAATAAAAAAATAAATAAACATTTATAAATTAAACTAAAATAATAAGTAAATAAGTAAATTGTATATTAAATAAATTTGAGAGATTTTTAAGAAGAAACACTCAAAATTCTCTGATTCTATATCCTTCTAAATGTGTTCCTGGTCACTTAAAAGGAACACACCGACTTTTTGGGACTTATTCCCTGTATTTTATCCCCCAGAGTTAGATAAATCCCTACATACCCTTCTCATCTCCGTGCGTGTCTGACGCACCCACCGCTAGCCTAGCTTAGCATATGTTGTGATTTGTATAGGCACAGCGTGTACAAATAACAAGGTCACATAAGACACAGCCATTTTCTAACCGTATACATACTGGGGACTATATTCTCAGAAAGGGCGAAGCACTGCTACTTCTGTCTTTTAAGCCTCATTGCAAACGTGGTCTAAGAGAGACTTACATCAAGTAAAGTTAGTTTGATTTGTATATTCCAATATCTGTGCCTCAAAGACCTTTACAATTTGTACAGCAATAGAACATCTTATATCCTTACATCCCTGATGGACAAACATGTTAGGAAGAGCAACATAGGAGGGATATCATCCAGGACGGACATTCAATAGGCTAGATATTATGAACGGAATAGACCAAGATGAGGTCATAGAGTTCAGTATAAAGTAGTGAATAGACAGAGGGAGGCTTTCGCTGGAAAGAGGCATTTTTTTCACTTGTTTTCTATAGACAGTAACCGTTTTTGGGGGCTGCTAATGCACCCTGCGTGCCTCGCGTTTTGGCACAAGCTCTTAACACCTGCCATCATCCAGGCAAGGCTGCTGGGCCAGCTGGTGGTAACTAACATTACTCCAGGTGATTTCTCCTTTTTCTGAAGGTCTAATGCATATCTCTGTTTTTCCTGTCAGAAGTCTATCAGAGATCAGCCTCTCACCCTCAATAACAGCCAGAGCAAGTGTCCCTTGTTTTAAAAGGTGTAAATACGTAAAATTACCTTATACCATATTGTGTCATCCTTCGACGAACTGTTCTCTCGCACACTCCGAACAACTGCGCAATTTCTCCAGCAGTGTGCCCCAAAAGGAGGTGAGCTTCAATTATATCAGGTGGTAAAAAACGATGGCCGTCCAGTTGTTGCTTCCTCTGTCTCAGAGAGAATGTGAAGTTGGCGGAGGATTTCTTGAAGACTCTCTAGTACTGCTACACTCTTAGAAATGAAGCATGGGTGTAGTTTAATTTAAATACTGGTTTTATGGTAAAATTACTAAAAGTATTATGTTTATACAGTAAAAATAAGCAAGTTTCATTGCATTAAATTAATAGTATAATATTTCAAGTCTACAAAATGTCACAGATTCAAACCAATGTAACCAGATCATTTTAAACCTACTAGCGGTTGAAGATTGTCCCAAAGCGCTTTCCGTACTTGCAATCTCACACATGCGCAGTAGACGAGACGACGCATGGACAGCATTTTCCACCTTCGTATACCACATGTCCTTGGGCAACTTTTGTAAATGTTTTGAATCCGTTATCATCCATAAATTATTTGGTAAGTAGAACGTTTTTTTTTAGTAATATATTTTACAATTGTATATTTGTGACAACAGATAATGTTTTTTTCGCGCTTAGCCGTATACTTTGTTGATAATTTAAAACGATTTCTTGCTAGCTTAATTCACCCAGAATTACTAGCCTCTATCCTTGTCATAGGAGCTAGCTAAGTGTTAGAAGTGGTAATTCAATTATCGAAATATTGAGCCTTCTGTCTAGTTAGTTTAGTTTTGTTTTAATTTAGCTTTAAACATTGTGCTTTATTTTTTTATTGAAATATTTAACATTAGCCTAACATAACACATGGCATAGCCATGTTCTTTTTTTAATGTTTTTTTTTAGCTCCAGTTAAACTAGTATTGTTTTTTTAAGCTCCATTATAGTATTAAATTAGTGCTGCTGTCTGTTACTGTAACCATGTTAAATACTGTGTGTGTGTGAATGCTACAATGCAGAACTTGTGCAGAACTCTGCCATGTTCTCTGTGGCTGCTTACAGTGCAGCCCATACAACTACATACAAATAATCAGATAGCATTTACTGAATATGTGAGGTTTTTAGGGTAGCAATTTAAAACCTAAAATACTGTATATTTTCTTATACTCATTTCTAGGGTTGGGTACCGAAACTCGGTGCCAATAGGGAACCAGGTACAGGTAAAATGCTGACAGCTAACGTTAAACAGTGTAAAGTGTGACTGTATTTCACTGTGGAGGACTTCAACAGCGGGATGTAACAGTCTGCACTGCAGCGCAGCAGCTGCCGTTGTCGCAATTCATAGATATACAGTATGTTTATATGGTCGGAATTAAACAACACAGACGGTGCGTTCACTCGCAGCTGCTGTTGTCGGAATTAAACAACACAGACGGTGCATTCACTTAAAACAGGTAGCCTTGTGGTGCATTCACAGTAATTGTAAAATACGCTTTTCCCCTCTGGGGTTCAACAGCAATTTACTGGTGAAATAAGTTATTGTTATAGTTATTACATTATTATTAAATCTCTAATTTTGACCATGGCCTTAGCAATAAACAAGTCACTGACTGTTGTTTACTACCCTTATTTTTTTCTTTTTTTTTTTTACTTTATTGAAAAGTACCGGTTTAGGCACCGGCACCGTTTTTTAAAAGTATCGATTTAGGCACCGGAATCAAAAAAAAAAAAAAAACGATACCCAACCCTACTCATTTCACTTTACATTAAATGTTTTTTGTCAAGGCAAGCTATACATTGTGTAGATTGCAGATGTATTCAGCAATTGTCCCATCATGAGATGAGCCAGTGGCTCAAACATAATTGCTATAGGTTTGGAAGGGACTCTGTATCATTAACACTTTCATGTCTCTTTTTTTTTTTTTTTTTTAGGCACTGAATGTGGAGGTGCAAACAGTGTTCTGAAAGTGAATCTACAAGATACCAATTACTAAAACACTATAAATTGAACCATGGCCATTATGGTCAGGGACACTCCAGATATCCATGCACATACTATGAATGCCCATGCTCATTCAAAACATGGAATGCACTTAAAACTCATTTGAGTCGATGTCATGTTGATGCTTTACATTTAAGGACTACAGAACAAGTAATATTGACATGCCTTTTGTGTCCAGGAAGTGAAATAGCATCTAGTAGAGAGTATTTTTCTCATGTAAACCACCATCTGAGGAGTTATGAAACAGTAACTTGTATGTTTGAAAATTGTTATTTTCAAACCAATATATATGCTACTTTCAAATCCCATAAGAATAGGAAGCATGCACATTGTACTATAAAAGACTTTAAAGTTGGACTATTGAAAGGATGTAATAAAGATGGTGAGCATCAACTATCTGAAAAGCATTCAACTGCTGAAATTGCTTCTGATTTAGATTGTGACAATTTGACTGAAGCTGAGGCAGAAAATGATAACTTGCAAGACACAATAATTAAAAATTGGCATCAGTCCTTCTGAAATTAGAGACTTTGTCACATGTACCAAGCTCTGCAATTGATGAGTTACTGGAAGAGTTGCATTTCATTTTTACCTCTGCTGCAGTGCCTGTATCACACAGTACAGCGTTTGACATTTTCAATAAGCATAACCTTCAGGTTAATCAGTTAATAATTAATGAAGTCATCTTAGCCATTTCTACCAATAATCCTTTGGTAATAGCTATAGCTAAGGGTGGTCCATTAGCCTCAGCCTTCAAACGTAAACAGTACTACAAGGAAAACTTTAAGGTTGTGGAACCTGTTGAGTATGTACTAGAGGCAAGGTCCAACAAAACCTTTCAGTACGTTCCCTTACTGAATTCTCTACAGCAGCTACTTGATCGTAAAGATATAGTTGATAAGCTTCTTGATAATCATGCAGTTTCTTCTGCAAATGCACACCAGTATGCGTCTTTTCGGGACGGTGAATACCACAATAACAACCCTTTCTTTTCAGGTGAGGATTTAAGGATTTGCTTATGTTTGTACATCGATGACTTTGAGGTCTGCAATCCGCTGGGAACTTCACAAAAAAACACAAACTGTGTGCAGTCTACTGGATTTTAGGTAACTTGCCTCCTGGTAGCAGCTCAGTGCTGTCCTCAATCTACTTAGCATTGTTGTGCAAAAGTGATCATGTTAAAGGTTATGGCTACAAAAAAGTATTTGAACCTCTATTGCATGATATAGAGACTTTGGAGCAGCAAGGGCTGTTTATTCCACAACTTGGGTCATTTATCAAGGGCACAGTACAATGCGTTGTTGCAGATAATCTGGGGGCTCATGGGCTAGCTGGATTTGTAGAGAGTTTTTCGGGAAAATATTTCTGTCGGTTTTGTACAGCTCAGAATTGTGACATTCAGGAGAAAGAAGTGAAATCAGGGGTATTTGAGCTTAGAACCAAGGAAGTTCATCAGCTTCACGTAAAGACGGCTCAAGAAAAAGGGGAAAACTGCTTTGGTGTAAAAACTTCTTGTGTTTTAACTGACAGTCTGTCTCACTTTAATGTGACAAGTGGTTACCCCCCAGATATTGTCCACGATCTGTTTGAGGGCATAGTTCCTGTAGAACTAGCACAGTGCATTAAAGTGCTTTTATCTAAGAAGTTGTTCACTCTTGAACACCTTAATAATCTTATCCATTCTTTTCCATACAAAGAGGGGGACAAAACAAACCGCCCTCATTTGCTACCTAAAACTTTACAAAAGAAACGCACAGTGGGTGGCAATGCCCACGAAAACTGGTGTCTTCTTCGATTACTTCCTTTTATCATTGGTAAACTTGTTCCCAGTGATGAACCTGCACTATCCAGAAATGATTAAATGTTTTGGTCCCCTCGTGTCATTATGGACTATGCGGTTCGAGGCCAAACACAGTTTTTTTAACCAAGTTGTTAGGCATACAAACAACTTCAGGAACATAACTTTGTCATTAGCTACAAAGCATCAGTTAATGGTCTCCTATAATATGCTTTGTCCTGACAATGAAAAGCCTTCCTTGGAGGTTGCGCAAGTTTCAAAAGTCCCCATTGATGTCCTTAATGAGGATGTATTGAACACAATTACCCAGATATACCCTGACATCACTGATGTAAACCTTGCCAAAAGTGTCACTGTTAATGGCATAAACTACAAAAAAGGTATGATACTTGTGCATGGATCATGTGGGGGTCTTCCAGAATTCTCTGAAATAATTCAGCTATGCATTATAAAAGATGATTTGATTTTCATTGTTAAAAAACTTAGCTCATGGTACAGAGAGCACTATCGAGCTTATGAGTTACATCCAACAAGAGAGCTTGCAGCTGTTGGTTTGAAGGAGCTTGCTGACCAGTATCCTTTGGCTGACTACAAAGTTGGATCCCTACGAATGGTGACTTTAAAAAGATTTGTACATGTGACAGGTAATGTTTTTTTAAATTTACGTGGAGGCTTTACTTTTCTAATTTATTTGTTAATCAGATAATGTTTTGTAGCAAAAGTGTGCTTAAATTCATAATACAAACTAACTACTAATTACATTTTATTATTACATAGGGCTATCATAAAAAATGTTAATCAGGGGGAAAAGGAGGCATGTAGGCCTTTTCAGACACAAAGTGAATTATTCTTAAAGAAACTTTCCTTTTTGTTTTGCAGAATGAATACAAGATGTCTGCAACTCTGAGAGTCATATTTGGCGTAGACAACGCATCGAAATTAATTCTGCCCAATGGAATACCCGATTCCATAGAGGACCTTAAAGGAGAGATTGGAAGACACTTCAGCCTGTCTGGAAATTTCAGGCTTCAGTATAGAGACATTGATTTCGACAATGAGTTTGTGAACTTAACGGAAACTTCAGAAATCAAAGACAAGAGCACAGTTAAAGTTATTTACTTGCCAGATGAGACAGTCACACTCACACTCACTACTGTTCCGCAAGGGGAAGATGATTTTTTGCTGTCCTCAGCATCAGACACAGACATACTTTCCTCCGCTGAATCTACTTCTTCAGGTACTTCCCTTAGATCACAGCCATGGCCCACAAACTTTGAAATACCTCAGTTCAGTTATGAGGTACAGATTCAGTTAGAAAAGGCAAAACAAGCCTTCTACAGCAGTGGTAACTAACAAACTTAGGTCCGATATACTAGATGGTTTGGCATCAGAAATCATCAAATACAAAGTTTATCCTTCTAGTACAGAGCTTGATGATGTGGCTCAGGCTCTGACAACAAAGTATCCCTTTTTAAAGGAGAAAGGATCTGTCACTGGCTTTTATGGATGGAAAATTAGTTTGAAGTACAAAATGGCAAACTACCGCACCAGACTAAGGAGCATTGGCTGCCCCGAGTTGAGCATCAACGCTGTAAAAGAAAAGCGAGGTGCCATGAGTCATGGACCTAACCAGGTAAAGAAGCCACGGAAAGCAGAAGTCAACTATTGTCCTGATTACCCTGCAGGCGAAACTAAAGAGAGCCTTGAGGAAGAAAGGAAAGCACTTCTATTGGAGGTGAAAAAGAAGAACAACCAACAGCTAATCAAAAGTAAAATGGAAAGAACCTTTGCCTATAGAAGACAGGAAGTCGTTAAAGATGTGCCCTTCATCGCAGAGTTCAAAAACAGATGGCCAGCCCTGTTTTCTGAGAGCCAGGTAAAGTATTATTCCTCTGTATTTAATTTAAATATGTGGAATTAATGTCTAAATACTGTATTTGGGTATAAAACAAATGAGCACATATTTAATTGACAAAGGTTTGGAGGCAGTGTGGTAAGAATCCATGCATGTAGTTGTTCTACTCTATATTACAATGCAAATTACACATAGATCCATATAAAATGGTTAGATACATTGAACCACCAACTAAAAACATTTACCAAAAGCAAACTCATGTTCCCTCTTACACCAGGGGTGTCAAACAGAAAGTTACAGAGAGGGCCAAAATTAAGAACTGGCACTGAGGGCCAAACAGTCTCATAGTGCTGTCTTAATATTATTATTATTATGGGCATGCCATCTCCACTATCGAGGCAAACTGGATATAATTGTACCACGGGCCGGATGTAGCCCACAAAGTTTGAGTTTGACATGCCTGCTCTACACCATATGTGATCATTTTAAATATATTTGTTTTAACTTAAGAGACTCATAGTGAATTTGTGTTTTAATATGTTTCAGGTGAATGCAGAATTCACCCTCATCACCACAGTCCCCCTGTTCTCAACCTTTATGTCCCAACTGGATCATTACTCCAGCCAGCTAATGAGGGTATTCAAAAAGAAGGGGGGAACAGCAAGACGTGATATCGACGTAATCATTGCAGAAATGGACAAGGTATGTGTTTTGGGTGTATTTTGCGCTCTGACCCCTGGGGGTTTAAACGTATTCTAAACATAATTATGCTTTTTTTGTATTATGGTCTTTAACCTCTCTATGGAAAGATAAATTATTGGCATATACCATGATCCACAAATACTACACTATTTACAAATATGATTTGCTATCCACAAATACAAAATTCTATAATTTGTACAAAGATGTATTTCTGTAAAAGGTCATAATAGATTTGTCAATGTTCAAAATCAGTTGTTGGCTTCCCACAGAATCCCAGTGTTGAAGTACGACGGACATGCATCCTAAAGGCGTTGTGCATCTACTTAAATGAAAAGCCTGACAGCCTTATTAAGGAGTACTGGGTAAGTTGCTTTCTTCGTCAATCATAGACAAATTGATACAGAAAATATGTATTTTTTTTTATATTTTAATTTCACAAACCTGTGAATTGAAATGTGTTGTGTAGGCTAAGAACATGCATGTTATGCTATATTGATTTTTGCCAATGTTGACAATATATCAAATTTGAATATCATCGTTAATAGGATTAATCAACCAAAAACATAATTGGCAACAATTTCTACATTAGTATATAACGTATATATAATGTAAAGTTAAGCCAAAGAAATAAAAATCTGCCTTATTTAAACAAACGGGCAAAATAATAAGCAAATACTTCTTGGGAATGAGTATTGTGTTCTGTAATTGTAAACTTAACATCTTTTGGGTTTGTTACTAGTGTCATAGATGCATAATTAATAATGGGTGTCTTTCTTTGTCATAGGCCAGTGAGGATATTGGTATTGATGCCATGACGGAAATGGAGAGACTGGTTTTGGGTATCTACGTTGTTCGACATGATGGAGCAGATGCTACAGATCCACCTGAGGATGTTGGCGTCGTCATTGAAGGCTGCACAGTGCTGCGAGATCTGAGAGAGGTTGCAAATGGATGTGCAGTCCTCCTTGGCTTGATCTACTGTTTAAACTTGAGCTATCCCAAGGAGGTGCGATACACTTTCGAATTTCTTCAGAAAGTGTTAATGGAATTGGATGGGAACAAGCTCTCCACTAAAGTGCAGGTCCTCAAAAACAAACTGCATGAGTAAAATCACGTGCACCAGACAAGACTGGACCTGGTGTTGGACTTTTGTTAACGGTTACTTGATTTTTGGACTGCTGCTAGACAAAATAAAGCTGCGATCAATGATGGTTTCAATGGATCGCTGTTTCATGTAGTAATATGACCTACAGCAGACAAGACTGTAGTTGGTCATCAGATTGCTTGGGGAAGCTCAGTTCTTTGGATTTTGGACTGCTGCTAGAAAAAAACATCTAGCAATCTAAAGACAGAATGTTGGTTGTGGTAATTGGCATTTAAACTGCACTTGTTTTCTGATTTCTAATTGGATCAAAACATATATTAAATAGGACGTACACTGGTTTGTTATTATAATGTCGCCATCTCAAACAATTTTAAGGTGAAGATTGTTTTTGGTTACATAAACAGGCATTTATTAGATTGCTGATTTTCTTTTTCTCCTGTTGATGCAAACTATAAACCTTTTTATTTTTCATGACAATGTTCTTGATAAATCAGCATGTATGTAAAGTCTGAACTTAGTATGTTCTAACGGTGAAGTGAGAATTTTCTGCAGCATAAATCCTCTTGCTTGTAATCTTCACTTAATTTAACCTCCCTCCATATAACATTAAGGATTTGACTCATTTTTTATTTCGGCAGGCAAGACCTACAAGTTGAGATTCATTTTTGGGACTATAAAGCTATAATGGGATTAAACATTATCGGATGGTGAAAGAGATTCACAGACAAGTTTTATATTTTAGAATTTGTTTTATATTGGTATATTCTTTGCATTGTTTTTTTTTTTTTTTTTTTTGGAATTCATCCATTTGGTGGGAATTTCAACATGTGAAGTGCTTAAGTTTACTGAGGCCTCAAGGTAAAAAATGTATTTGTTTGAAAACTAAAATGGAATGGTTAAATATATTAGGCTACTGCATATACATGATTATTTAGGCTCATTGTGTTTCTGACAGTTTAAAAAAGGGTAAATTACTGTATATCTCATTGTCCCAATGCCAATGATGTATTTTGTGATGAAAATTTGAGACAGAAAATCTGGCACAGTGGACATGCAGTGCGACAATCATTTTTCCATTTAGTTTGTCAGTCAGAGTTGTCAAATTGTTGTTTTTTTCTTGAAAAGTTTATAGTTAAAGCAGTTTATTAAGCTAAAACACAAGGATTTGCCTCTAATTTTATTTCGGCAGGCAACACCTGTTGGAAGTTCTTGACATTGTCAAAGTTCAGATTCCCTTTTGGGACTATAAAGCTATAATGGGATTGAACATTATCAGATGGTGAAAGAGATTCACAGACAAGTTTTATATTTTTGAATTTTTATTTATATACTATTATTTACTACTACGGTATTTGCATTTTATACTTGGATTTATGTTTGTCTTCAATTTTATTTGTACACTTTGTATTTGTATGTAAGTGTTGCTTACATATTTTCATGATAGTCCCAGATATAGTAATGTACCTTGAAGGTCAATATAACTTTTTGACAAATTATATTTCAAAACCAAAGTTGAATAAAGTCAATTAAAGTGACTTAAGTAGTTTTTATTTGACCTACAGACTTAAACAGAGCAACTAAGTTCTAGTCATTAAGTACAATCAACACACATGGATAACATTAGCAAAGCTTATTTCTGTTTAATAAATTGAACTTAATCAGGTCATGTTAATTCAAGCTATAGTCATTAAATTCAAGACAATACTTTACATTTATTCAAAATAAGTGTGTGATGTACCATTTAATTAACACAGTTATGAACGATTTACTTAAAACATTACGTTACAATTAATTGTATATTACCTTTTCCATTTAAGCAACTAAGTTTTGTGGGACCGGTTGACATAACTTTATTAATTAAATACAACATTTAATTTCTAAGAGTGTACCTCAACTTCATCTTATCAGCACCAGACATCCATATCAGCACTGATCTGAACTAAATCCTCCATTACTCTGCACAAACGAAACTGGAGATACGCATTGTTCTCACAATCCTGCGCTAATATCTTAAATCATTAGCAATTGCTTGAACAAAAGTCTCCATCCAGGCTACATAAAACTGAAAACAGCTTCTATTAACTCAAGCAGCATCACCGAGTAGGCTTCCTTGTACCAGTGAAATCAAAGCAGTAGTAGTAGATTTGATCACATCGCTCTAACCAATCCTTCTTCAGACTGATGTTGGCACCCCCCACACAATTAGCATACAGGCGCAGGGAAAAATAAATGTTGAAATGTGGAAATACAGAAATAAATCAATGTAGAAATGTGGAAATACAGAAATAAATCAATGTAGAAATGTGGAAATACAGAAATAAATAAATGTAGAAATGTGGAAATACATAAATAAATAAATGTAGAAATAAAAAAATATAAAAGAAGTAAAAGTGAATACTCAATTCTATTAAGTTGTACTTAAGTTATGTTTTTAAGTTAAGGAAGAACATGTTACACCAACTTGACAAAATTAAGTTAGTAGAAATGTTTCTAAAACTTTGAGTATACACTACTTAATCTATTTAATTACTTTGAACGTTCAAGAGTTTATTTGTCATGATACAAAGTTTATTATTTTAATTATATACACTCTGTATGAGTGTTATCAAAATGAAGCTGAATACTTAAATAGATTAGCATTTGTTGGCTCTTTTATTCAAGACAATGCCTCAACCTGTATTATTGTTGTAGGAGACATGAATGCTGACATTTCTGATGCAAACTGCTAATCACCTAATGCATTTTTGCACTGACACTGGTATAATACTATCAAGCAATGTGCTTTTGCCTAATAAAAGTTATACTTACATCAGTGAGGCATGGCATACTATCTTGTGGTTAGATCACTGCATGTACAACTGATGCACATGCTTCTTGATGGAGAAGCTTTTGAGATTCATTATGTTTTTGCCATTGCTGATCATAAACCGGTTTCTCTGTCTCTAAATGTTAAGAAGCAGCCAAATTTAACTACTGTGGCTAATAGCATTAACACATGAAGATTAAACTGAACTAAATTAACCATGGAAGATTTCCAGAAGTATCATACACTGAGAAAAATGTATAGTGAAATTTACTTAGAAAAAGCTAGGCAACAATTTCCACACAGAATTTCTTAGTAAATTTGACACAGTAAATTCTCAAGTAAACAATACTTACAATGTAAGAACGGTTTCTATCAAAGGCACTCAAGTAAACTTAACTAGCAAGTAGTAAAATGTACTAAGCAATCATGAATACAATTTAGTGAAAAACTAGTAAAACTTACTAAGAAATAGTGTGTAACATTTAGTGAAAAACTAGTAAAACTTACTAAGGAATAGTGTGTAACATTTAGTGAAAAACTAGTAAAACTTACTAAGGAATAGTGTGTAACATTTAGTGAAAAACTAGTAAAACTTACTAAGGAATAGTGTGTAACATTTAGTGAAAAACTAGTAAAACTTACTAAGGAATAGTGTGTAAAATTTAGTGAAAAACTAGTAAAACTTACTAAGGAATAGTGTGTAAAATTTAGTGAAAAACTAGTAAAACTTACTAAGGAATAGTGTGTAAAATTTAGTGAAAAACTAGTAAAACTTGCTAAGGAATAGTGTGTAAAATTTAGTGAAAAACTAGTAAAACTTACTAAGGAATAGTGTGTAAAATTTAGTGAAAAACTAGTAAAACTTACTAAGGAATAGTAATTAAAATGTCACATATACAGAAAATTGCAAGTAAATTTTGCTTAAGTGCTTTAGATAGAAACTATTCTTAAATTGTAAATACAATTTACTGACAATATACGTGTGGAAATTGTTGCCTAGCTTTTTCTAAGTAAATATTACTCCACATTTGACCCCCTTTGCATCTAATAGCAAAACTAATGTAACAATTATTAGGTTTTCAGTTTTTTATACTTTAGGGATATTTATATAAAATCAACTTAAAAGGTCCTAAGATAAGGCTACAAAACATGAAACAGATACTTTTAAATAACAGCACCTTTATTGTGTTTACTACACTGGTGCAAAGATTAAAGCAACAACTTACAATCACTCCAACACAGTACACTGAGATAAAACATCTAAAATTGGCAGTTAAAAAACATTAAACGCTTGATGAAAATGTGTACAGATCAACTGCAGAGCATCTTTTATAACATGTCCAATCAAATTAGCAAAGTATCACTTCAAAGTGCAATAGTTTAGCAAGAGACATAAGTGCACTTATAACTTCCTAATTGTATTGTATGCTTGCACACGCTAAATACAATTAATTATTTCAACATCAGTATGATAATATGGATATACATTTCCTCTCATGCAGGCGTAGAACGGAAGTGCTACTGAAGGGCTGCTGGGAAACATTGTACTGCCCGAAGATGCCATAATATGTTGTGATATTAATTGTAAGAATTCACAACATAGTAAAGATTGATGCGTTTTATATGAATCGATTGTGGAATCACTTAACATTGCCAATAGGCATTTCTATAAACCTCAGCATATGGCATACAGCCTCAAGCTTGGTTGGAATGAGCATATAGCAGAACTTCATGTCAAAGCCGGAACACAGCGGAACATGTTCCGGTGTTCTGTCGATCTATGCTACCTAGGTTTTAAAACTGCTTCTTACAGTGCAGACACTTTGCTGCTTGCTCCTGCCTCTGCTTTCATATTTCTGCTGATAATCTTGCTTTCCCTCTGAGAGAAACTATGAGCAACGGCTCTTGGATACTTATAAATCACTGGACTATACATTTTTTGTAGACATAGTAGGCTATTGCCATATTCCAACACTTCTCTTCTTGAGCGTGGCCTACAAATAGCTCAAGCCTATTCCTAAAGTGACTGTAGCTAAAGCTAATTAGCAGCAAGATGCCTCTCTTCTCCATGGAAGACTACTAAAAACTCCTTCAGAAGATTGCAGTTCTGGAAACCAAAATTTACCAGTTAGAAGTAAACGTGGAAGTGAACGGATCATGTGGAAATGACACCACTTTACCACTGACCCGAAAACAATGGACAAAAGCATGCTAATGTGGTGAGTGGGACTTTTTGGCGCTCAACGCCCAGACCCAAGGAAAACACCAGCAACACCACACGGGGAATTTCACCCCGAGAATAGGATTTGACTAGCTCAATAGTTAAACCACCAATACAGAAAGCACACAGGTTCGATTTATGCACGAAGCCAGAGACGTAGTTCCATTAAAAACAATGATTTTATTAATAAAATTACTAAAACATCAAATATAAAATACTATTTAAAATACCAGACACTAAATATGGGAAATAAGTGCTGAGGCCTTACCGGTGGAGGGACAGGGTCAAGGGGTGTGGGGTCTCAGGGAAGGATTACCCCAATCACATGTGAGCACACACACACACACACACTCATACACACAGTGGTGAAAAACTCAAAATAAACCAAGGGGGAAAACAGCACACAGGAGGGAGACACCACCACCGGGGACACCGACACCACCACTTTCGGCACTCAGCACCTATAGGAGAAGAACATTCAGTTATTGGGGGGGGGGGAAATGAATCAATAAATCAAAAATAAATGAAAAACAACTTCAATCTCAGGCGAATCTAGGCAGCAAAGGTGTCTTAATAGCTGTCTAGAGCCTAACAAATAACCAAAATTAACTAATAAACCATAAAGGTTTCAACAAAAATGAAAGTCTTTATCAAAACTTAAACAACAGAAATAGAAATTAACCGAAAATCACTTAATACTAGCTTCCGAGAGCCAAACAAAAGATTAACAGATAAATCATAAAGTTTCAACAGAAATGAAAATCTTTTATCAGAACTTAAACAAAGGAAATATAAATAAATTAACCAAAATTCACTTAATCATAATTAACAAATAAACCCATAAACATAAACCCCAATCTCCATACACATATTAGTAAGCACGGGCAAGCCAAAGAAAGGCAAAGCTATCATCCGTGTCACGATCACTCAAATACAGCCCTGTCGGACACTTTGGGCAACAGATCCTGGTGCTGAAAGGCTGGGCCCCAAACTCTGACTGTGGGTGACTCTGCTGTAAAAGATATAAAAAGCAGTAAAAACATCAAAATATTCTTTTTTCCCAAATACATGGTGTCTGACTTGGCCCAAAGAATCCCAGATATCGTAGCAACACACCCAACTGTGAAGAACATTATACTGCATATAGGGTAAAATGATGTTGTAAAGCAAGAGTCTGAAGTGCTAAATCGTGACTTTATGGATCTGCTGAACACAGTCAGCTCCATAAACGCAAAGGCGTTTATCAGTGGCCCTATACCGCCAGTCAGAAGAGGAGCTGACAGATTCGGCAGACTGTTGGCACTGAACAGATGGCTTTCAACTGCATGTACCGACCATTCTCTGCAGTTCATTGACAATTTTAACATTTTCTGGGACTGCAGACATCTTTTCAAAGTAGATGGACTTTTCCTTAACAAGTCAGGTGTTAGGGTGAGGTGTGGACCCAAGAGCGAACACAGACTAGATGGTTGGGGGTTAACAACAGTTCTTTAATGTAAGTTCAGCCGAACAGACATATTGTAAATCCACGTAGGAGGATGGTGACCCAAATGGAGTGGAGAAGTGGAGATAGGCACAGCAGGCTCGAAAACAAATAGGGCTGGTGGCGTGGCTGGAAGCAAAGAGTAGGTTGACCTTCAGCGTCGCTAGACGGACCGAAACGAACTGGCGCTGGCTGCCTGGATCACAGGAGTACTAGTGCTGGAGCTTGATTAGTGGATTGCCTGCAGCTGCGCTGGAGTGCCAGGTGCCCTGATGGATTGACCACGCCTACACACACTCACTCCACACACACAACCAAAAAAGGACAGCAGCCTGAGTCACGGCCGTGACTCAAGCTGCTGTCTTCCTTTTTTCACCCTAACACCTGACTTGTTAAGGAAAAGTCCATCTACTTTGAAAAGATGTCTGCAGTCCCAGAAAATGTTAAAATTGTCAATGAACTGCAGAGAATGGTCGGTACATGCAGTTGAAAGCCATCTGTTCAGTGCCAACAGTCTGCCAAATCTGTCAGCTCCTCTTCTGACTGGCGGTATAGGGCCACTGATAAACGCCTTTGCGTTTATGGAGCTGACTGTGTTCAGCAGATCCATAAAGTCACGATTTAGCACTTCAGACTCTTGCTTTACAACATCATTTTACCCTATATGCAGTATAATGTTCTTCACAGTTGGGTGTGTTGCTACGATATCTGGGATTCTTTGGGCCAAGTCAGACACCATATATTTGGGAAAACAGAATATTTTGATGTTTTTACTGCTTTTTATATCTTTTACAGCAGAGTCACCCACAGTCAGAGTTTGGGGCCCAGCCTTTCAGCACCAGGATCTGTTGCCCAAAGTGTCCGACAGGGCTGTATTTGAGTGATCGTGACACGGATGATAGCTTTGCCTTTCTTTGGCTTGCCCGTGCTTACTAATATGTGTATGGAGATTGGGGTTTATGTTTATGGGTTTATTTGTTAATTATGATTAAGTGAATTTTGGTTAATTTATTTATATTTCCTTTGTTTAAGTTCTGATAAAAGATTTTCATTTCTGTTGAAAATAGTTGGGCCAAGAAATGTTGACCTAATGATAGAGACTTAATTTTATTGGTTTGTTTTCATTTTACATTTTAGAGCTCTCACAAAATTGGTCAATGAGAGGCAGAACTATTGGGATGTCTTCTTGGATGCTACATTGTTTTCACTAAGATCAAAAGTCCAAACCACAACGAAACTCTCCCCTTTTCTTTTGATGTATGGGAGGGAGGCAGTTTTCCCCTCTGAGGTTCCTGTGGAAATGCCAGTTAGTTTGTTTCCAATATTTTCAGACTTTGTGACCCAGTTTTAAAATAAAGTGAGGCATGAATGCTAAAATAACAAATCAAGAATAGGCCAACTTTACATTTAATTCCGTTTCACTGCATCTTGTCACATCACTGCGTATGTGACGAATAACAATCTTAAATCTTGAAGCCTCCACAGGATCCCTTATTGAATAAGGAGAGTGTACTAGAAAGAGGTTGTAGTTACTGAGTTCTGACCTGCTGGTCATTTGTTTGGCCTACCCACGTTTGTTGTTTGCATGAAGTGGGTTTGGACTGTTCAAGATGTTCACGTTGACCTATTGGTCATTGGTTTTCAATTACACTACATTACCAAAAGGATGTGGATACCCCTTCTAAGTAATGGATTTGGCAGGGCATCTTCATTGCATTGAAGGGAAATCTTAATGCTACATCATGCAATGACATTCTAGAGAATTGTGTGCCTCCAGTTTTGTTGAAGGATATAGGTGTCCATGGTTTTAAAAGTAAATGTTAAAACAAGTATATATGATATGAGACAGGGGTTTTCAAAGTGTGAGGCGGGCCTCCCTTGGGGGGCTCCAAACCGTTTCAGGGGAGGCTCAGTGAATGGAACTGAAACAATATTACATTACTTATTGTATTAGTTATCAAAAGGAGATCACATAGAATAGCCTACATGTGTGAGAGTTCAGAGATACAGTAGTTTTTGGGAACTCTTTTTTCCCCCCATCAGAGTTAGGACAGACCTTTTTTAAAACTATTTGGTGTAGTCAGAAGTTATGTCAAACAGCAATATTAGGCTATTTTGGCTCAAATGTTGAGTGTCTATGGGGGGGGGGGTCTGAGGGGAGGCCACAGTCTCAGAATTTGAAAACCCCTGATATAAGGCCTTCGGGTGTCCATATACTTTTGACCATGTAGCAGTTATACTAATGAGATTATAATAAAAAAAAATGTCTGTTTTAACATTCATGTTTTGTTTTCAGTTAAAATGCTGTGGGCTGCAGAAGATCATGGCCAGGTGGAAGCAGTTGTCGGACCATATAAACTTTATGATTCGTCTATCCGTACTCTGCATGGGACTGAGTGGCTGGCTGATGAAGTAAGAGACTAAGCTACACTGTTGAAAATGTATTAAAAGAGAAAATGTATTATTGTTAAATTTACTATTGTTTAATAACTTTTTGCAATACAGGTTATTGATGCGTACTTGCACATCCTGATTGAAAAACAGCAGGCAAGTGGAAATCATATTTATATAGCTTTTCTTGGATGTTTCTTGCACTATAATTTGGCTTTATACTTTTTTTTTTTTTTTTTTTTTTTTTTTTTTACCAGAAACCTGTTCACCATCTTAGTGCTGTTGTTGCAACTGTGTTGTTTTTTTCGAGACAATTCCAGAGACTCAAAAAGGTAATTTATTTGTCACATATTATCTATCAGTATTGATTATCACAAAAAATAATAAACAATAACTTGGTATTAAACCCATTCCTCAGATGAAGTTTCCAGTGGAAGACATGTGAATGTGCCCTGTAAATGTTGGAGCTCACTGGATTTTGGTGGCTCGGTTACCTTTCTGTCTCTCATTTTACAGTGCAATATTATTTACAAGACATCTCTTTTGTATATTTCATGTATACAGATTTTTCAGTTGACCTCTGAAGCATCAGTGCTCATAGTAACTTTGGATAAAATGATCTGTTAAATATAAATGTTGTAATGTGATGAGAAAATAACATGAATGCATTTAAACATTTTTAGATTGTTCGCATCTCAGAAACGGTACTTGTAGTGATTGAGCCACTGGCAAACGAAGGTGCCTGTGAGCGTAAACTACTACGAAACTGGAGGTAAACGTGCTTGTGATACAGTTTCAACATCAAAATCATTCAGAGTGGTCAGGTTTTATGGAGACCGTTGCAATTTTACAGAACAAAGTTTGAAGCTTTTTTTATGTTAAGATAATTTGCATGACGCTTTGTCACTTTGTGTGTTCTTTTTGTTTTTTTTAACTACAATTAGGAATTTCTTGAGGATGACAGAGTGTGGCGACCAGGGAGCAAAATGGACAGTACAAACAATGAAGCACAACGAGCAGCAAGATCCCAGCAGCTGGGGCATTTTGGTGTTGATGGTAAACATTTTTGTACCAATGTTATAGGAATTTATAAGTAACTGAAATTACTATTGCCAGCTAAAATGCGATTTTTGTAGTTTGCAGAAGAGTATCTGAAGAGAGGAGACATCAGTACTGTCCAGTCATCTCCACAAGCTGTTCAGAAGGCACGATTTGAAGTGGCTTGTGCATTGCTTCAGTGTAAAGGTCAGTGGCATCAAAATATTTTCTTAGTCAAAATTCATTAATAATTTCAAATAAGGTTGTTTTTTGGGCTGGACCGCAAGTTTATCACTGTTTTAATCTGATTGCATAGGCACAATTTTTGTAACTATTGCCAATTTTTCATAAATTCTACACACTAATATTTGTCAGCAAGTTGGTGAGGGATGTCATCTCACCGCTGACTTTACGCAGTGATTTGTTTTCAGTTAAATTCAAGGTTGTGATGACACTTTGTTTATTTGCCACAGGACAAACGCAGCAATGCTGATGATTTTGGCCCGTTATAACCATCAATAAGGCGAATGGTCATGGAAACAATTATGGCACTTATGCTACAGCTCCACACATTGTCACACATTTCATCGACTTCCCAATAACATCCCCCGTAATCCAACAGAAGCAAACACAGTTCATGCAAATAGCCGGCTTCACAGGAGCAGTAGGTGCAATTGATGGTGCTCATAAAGATAAACTTTTTAATCTTTCATTTATTAATGTGTAGGCCTATATCATAATGTATTCTCTTGAAAATTATTTATTGTTAAATGTTTTGAATATAAACTCCTCTTTGGAGTTTCTCCATTCAATGTGAATTTATCTGAGAATAATCTATTATGAGGAAATCTATTCAGTGATTGGTCCTTGGCTACATCGTCATCCAAAATTCTGTTTGCGGCACAGCAAAGTGTCGTAAATCAGCACTAAGACTGACGCTTAAGATTTAGTCCTACACTTCACTCAAAGTAGGACTGAGATGTTTGATAACTAACTTTTAAGCTCAGTTTTGAGCCAAGAATTATTTTACTCTTAAGTCATTTGTAATGTAACCAGGATTTATTTTTTTTCATAGAATAAGTGGAGTTGCTTTAGTTTAAAACCATATGATACACCTTTGTTCCTAGGGAATGTAGAGGAATACTGTGTGGTGTGCTCCTTCATCCAAACTGATGCAGATGAAAGCATGATTGAAATGGTAAAGTATAAATAAAATGCGCTTTGTATTATTAATTGACTCACAAATGTGTGTGCATATTACCATTTATTATCCAATTGTAGCGATTTATGTTCCTAATGCTGTTTTAATTGTGTTATTTATTTATTTTTTTGTCGGTGCAGTGTGATTCATGCAACAGGTGGGCTCATTTTCAATGTTCCCAATATGACCCCAAAAGTTGCTCTGCATATTTGTGCAAAAAATGCAACAGAAATTAACTGGACTGTGCATTTCAGCATCCTGATCTATATAAATACTGATTTTAATATACATGAAATATTACAATAAAGAAATACACCAGCTGATAAGCAGTATGGTGGTGGCCATAATGTTTAAATTTATAGAAATAACACATTGTACTGTATTTGTGGTAATAATAAATGTTTTAATAGAATATCAAAATATACTCCTTATCTCCTGACAGTACACATGGAGTGAGTAGTGGTGCAATATATAATGATTCTGTTGGGGGAGCATTATTTGATAGGGTATATTTGTCTATCAGAATACGCTACCACTGAAATATTCAATAAAGATATAATGGAGTATCAAATATTCTCAAATAAACATAAGATGTCAATACTGTTAGCTATGCCATGGGGTTCAGCCTGCCTGCACAATTGAAAATGGGAACACATAAGGAAGCACATTTCGATAGGGCAGCGTGACTCAATAGACTCTACTATCGATTTGCGCTACAGTAGCATTTTTCGGCAAGGCAGCATAGATCGCCAGAACACCGGCACCTCTGACGTTGGATTCGGAACCTTTTTTATTGGATCCGGCACCTCCTGTGTCACTATGAAAAATGTATCGCCTAAAATGAAAAAAATAAATTACTGTTTGTGTAGTGTTCAATGTTGTTATCCGTTTTGTTATTCTTTATTCCCCATTGAAGTTCCACAAAAATCTTGTATTTGCATTTTCGATACGTTTTGAGGTGCATTTTCAGGGACAGAGGGGGGAGAGGATACGCTTGTGCTGGTTGAGATTGCTGTTAGCCTCGTTTCACTCAGGGGAAAAATGTCAAAAAGACAACAAAGTTTGCTTAACTTGTTCAAATACCCTGGCCAGTCAGATCCCAAACAAGCAAAAATTGTTTCCGCCGATCAAGAATGTTGAGACATTAGCATTTCGTACCCATGCAGTAACATGTTCTGAAATTAAAATAAACATTTCCCTGATGTACACACAGCATTGTTTAGGTTTTTTTAGTCAGAAAAGCTACGTAGGCAGTGGAATTTATTTTTTTGTTCCTTACCTCCAACCCCCGTTTTGAGTCGCCGGATCCACAAATTAAGCACTGGCTTGGTGCACATTTAAATCCTGGATAGAATCCGGTAGCGATAGACAGGGCCCTTTATTTGAAAAGAAGAAACGGGCAAATGATAATTTTAAAATTTTAAATATGCACTTAGATTTATAGAAACCCAGTAAACAATTACCGTCTTTCAACGTTGAAATATGGTTGAAAATAAGTCGGTCCGCCTTGGACTGTTTAACAACGTGATTTCAACTAAGTAGTTTCGGCCGGACTGTTTGACTACATGTTTTCAACTCATCATCTAAGACAGAATAAGCCATACATACATTATACTAAAATAACGGCGTGGTTGGTTTACTGCAGTGGTAAAAGTACTCTTAACTTAGTGAGTAATAAGAATAGAAATACTTGGTCAATTTTATAATAATAGCCTGATGATTTAGCTAGCTAGGTTCGTTTATAAAATATAAATCCAACACGATATGCGTTGCAAATAGATACCAGCAAAGGACTGTGGCGGGCGGAGACAGAAACTCATTGAAGAGTGCGCTCTATCTGGCACCCCGCCCGCTGGATCTTCACACAGAGAAAAAGGAGCGCACCTCATCAACTGGCGTAACCCAGTCACCCCAATGAGTCACCCCCACATCGTCTCCCGGTGAGTTGGCTATTGGCATCGGACCATCGGCTATATTATTATTTTCTCCTCTAAACAACACTTTGGTTCCTGGGGCAGAGAGGCGAGGTAAGCAGTTTCATTTTACCTGTAGTTTGTTGCTGAAATGTGCTTGTTTAAACAGTGCTTCTAGAATAAACTTTCTAACGTTACATTAGCTAACATTAGCTAGCTAGCTTAAAAAGGGTAACTAACTTAAGTTATTTCAAAGGAGTCGTTAATTGAGACATTTCAAGGCTGTATCGTTGTTATCTTCTATGTCTGTGTGCACATTCAAATTTACGTTATCTAATAAGTTAATCGGTTTTCTTTATATCTGAGTCATCGTATGCTACATTGGCTAGCTAGCTACGACAAATATTAGCATGCTAAAATGTAGCTAATGTTGATGTAGCTTCGTTTAAGGAGAGGTTTATGAATAAAATGTTACTAACGATAGCTAATCCACCAACCGTTAGTAATGGACATGCCAATGGTAAATTATTTTTGGATATTTTAATTTAGCTAGAAGTTTAAAAATGGGCGGCAAAAGCTTTTTTCACCGGCAACTCTGTCACCGTCCTCAGCGGTACGTTAACGTCTGTATTAAAAGACTAACACCGCCATCTTGCTTGCTGAAAAGTGAACATACAGGAAAAGGAGGAAAATTTGTATTCAGCTATCATGTAGCCTATTTTGAATGCTCACGTTTCCATATAGCATGTGTTTTTAATTGTTTGTGTAACGTTACTAAAAGTTATGTATTAAATACTTTATGTAGTTATTATGTCCTTTTAAATAAAAAATGCAAAATGTAAGGCTGACCTAGACAGGCGGACACATCGCTGGTTCCCGCCTGGGACTGTGGTGTACACTGATTTTATACACAACTCCCTCGACGTTATCTCTGTCATTTTATTTTAAACAATGAATATACAGAACAAATTTATAGAGTAGATTACACACATTTTTACAGATGGAATTTTGGACAGCCAAGAAGCGTGCCATTTTTAGGTATAACCTTTTACATAAATCAGGCTTTTGAATGATATATGAACTAATCCCTATGTTAAAACCTTCAGAATATAGAGAGGAAGGAAACTGGAAATTTTGGTGTAACTTAATGTAAGTTCCATACAGTACAGGTGAATAGGGTAATACATTTTAACATGACACTTCTTCCCTTTTACTGACATTAAGATAATCATTTTCTCCACTTCTTCCTGTATTATAATATTTCTGAAATTGTTCTGTTTAAATGCAAACAAGGCTTTTTCTAATGCTAACTTTTGGGCTAATAAACAAAGTAGGGTAAAATAAACATCTAAATGTGCATCTGTATTTTTTGTAATAGTCTGAAAGAAGACATGCTATGGAAGAAAAATAGCCCTCAGCTGCACACCCCTCAGCCTCAGCAGCATCAGCCTCATCCTCAACACACAGGAGCAGCTAGACCCTATTGGGGAGCAGCCTCCGTTCATGCTGCTGGACCAGCAGGAAATGGAGCAGGAGCCAGGAACAAGCCTGAAAAACCTCTTCCGGGGCAGTGGACGTAGCCCTGGAATAAGTAACCTAAAATTCCCTCTTTCAATTGGTAAGAAAGAAAAGTAGGACATATGAAGTGGTTATGACACACACCTGATGTGAACAGTGACTAACTCAAAGCCTATGTTTCTGCAGATACACAGCCCACCTCCAGTCTGTAGGCAAGACCATCACAACGGCAAATTTCTACCTGAGGAACATACAGCAGTTCTTCAAATATTTTTTCGGGAAACCCCGTCGGCCCAGTCTCGCCTGACTGCGATGGATGCGGTGAGCGTGCTGCGCACCGTCAAGTGCTTCACAGACATAACCTGGAACGTTGTCCTGCACCAGCTGGCAGTGAAAAGCCACAAGATGGCCATTATAATATCCTGCCGGGGCCAAACTGATGATCCCAGAGTTGCTGGGTAAGTGTGCATCCCTCTTTCCAAAATAGTCCATCTCCAACGGAAGCCTGCCGTGCAAAGTGATGTGTGTTTATCTTCCCCTCAGTGTTCCCCTCACCATTTTAACGGCTACTTTGCGGGCTTCACAGTCTCTATTTACAGTCATCGCCCGGGGGTACTCGGTAACCTCCGGGTTTGCGAGGTTGAGGAGGCCGCAGTGAGTCTTGTGAGTCTGTTGTTTTTGTAAATTTTTCCTCTGAATGAGTGTGTCCGTTTTCTGTGACAGGGAACACAAGTCATTTGGGGCGGCCCAAATGTTCTTGGAGATTGACGAGTTTCGCTGGCTGGAGAGGTGGCTGTAGCTGCGGGCGGCCAGTAAGCCACCAAACCAGCTGTATTTTGGGAAGGGCCCTTGTTAAAACTTCTTGCACAACCTGCAGGTAGCGTGTGCGGAAATGGGCCTTAAAAGGTGCCCCAACTTCACCGACCTGAGGACCACTGTGTCTGCTCATGTGAGTTCTCCTCAGTCACTTATCTGCTCAGGCTGGATTTCATTAAAATCTGCTGGCTTAACTAACGGTAGCAATCTTTTCTCTTCTACTTTTTTAAGGCCGTTTTAAGGCCAAGAACAACCGGCCTGCCGATTAGCGGAAGATGGTGGCCACCTTTATGTGCTACAACACGGCCACAGCTGACTGCTTCTACGCCCTCAGCCTGAACGTGGCCCAGTCAAAGATGATGAGGGAGCATTTTCACTAGACCCTCACCCCCTACCAGGAGTCAGGGACCTCGGGACTGGAGGGGGAGAGGGAGTTTATGGCGAGGCTGCAAAATGTAAGTAAAACTCTAAGATATGTACTTTGAAGACTCAGTCCATTTTATGTCTGTTACACCAGACCTCACTGTGTTTTGTGTTTGTGTTTTCTCAACAGACACCAGAGAAGGCCGATCGGGATGAGCCAGTACGGCAGGCTGATGGTGGCGTTGACTGTGCTCAAGGCTCAACTCCACCTGTCAAAAAAAGACTTCAGAGAGGGCGAGAAGGACAGCGCATTGGGTGGCACAAAAGAATTGCAGCCCTAGACAAAAACACAGTCACGCGTAAAAGTTTTTTTGAATTGTGTTTTATAAATTGGTTAAGATTAATTTTTGTATTATAAAATTTTTTTTAAGATTCCTTTTTTATTACATGTTCTATTTTAGTATGGAGCTAAATCAGGGCCAAATGTTTTGTTCATTTGAAAAAAATATATATAGTTGAAAAAATAAAGCTTGAAATTGAAAAATTAAGTTTTGGTCAAAACTTGGAAAAAATAAAACCATGTATTCAAACTAAAAATAAGTGTACCAATTTTTCTTTCAGTTTGAATAAAATTTAGATTAAATTCTGGAATTATTTTGAATAAATTATAAATTTTCATTTTTCACTTTTATATTTGTTTTCAGTTCCACATTTCAGGTTTTCAGATTCAAAACTTATTTTTTTTACGGCTTCAAATCTTTTTTTTTCGGTTTCAAATCTTTTTTTTTTTGGTTTCAGATCTGTTTTTCACTTTCAGATCATTTTTTTTCGGTTTCAGACTTTTGGCCCTGATTTTGCGTGGGGGGCGTGGCTTCAACTCAGAGGGGCGTGGTATTATGAGTGACAGCCTAACAAAGAAGGCAGAAGACTCCTCTGTCATGTTGCCTTCAGGAAATGGTGTTACTGTGAGAACTATGACTGAATGCTTTCTATCCAATATATACATGTGATTTTTACTTAACAAACTGATGCCAGTGACAAAATTCCATTTAAAAAATTGTATTGGACAACACATGGTACCAATTACACTATAAGAGCAATAAACTGTGCCAGATTGTGCAGTTCGGCAGGAACAATGACTTCTCCCACTTCCATGTATGACTTTGAATGTAGCACCACAGTATTCACTTGGCAGTCAGCATAGCGTCCGCTCCGCCAAAGCAACATGCTGGCACAGCCCACAGGTAAGACATGTGAAAGATATTAGCCTTTTGAATAGATACTTTGGGTTATTATCCCCGCAGTGGCATTTTTTTTGTCATTAACACATAAAGGGAAAATAGGTGGACCGCTGGAAATGAAGCATCGCTAGCACAAAAGTTAGCATTAACTAACGTCAGCTTCACACTAGCTGGTGTTTTTACACCAATTTTAGTGTCCAGCTCAAGTTTTTTGACTTTAACGTGTAGTGGTCTTTGTTAACCTCTGTTTGTCAGAATGACCATAACTCGACAGTGGCTGCCTGCCGTACAGCCTTATAAATGTAAAAACGTATAGATAACTAACATTGCTAGTGTTACCTTTTCATGGTTAGTTTAAACAACATATCTTGTCCTGGTCCGCTTTGTTAATCAATCAATCAAAGCTTTTATTACGGACACACACGGTCCAGAAAACAGACAGTAAGACATACAAATACAAAAAGACAAGTTAGTGTATTCTGATACTTAAGTTAGGCTGTGGTAGAAGCCTTCAAAGTTTGCCCACTTGGCATATTTTGTAAGGCATAACTGTCATGCTGTTACATGTAACGTTATAGTGTAAAACGTAATTTATCAGGCCAGAGCATTAATGTAAAGTTTTATTTGTCTACTTTATAAAAAGAGACCTTCTTCACTGCAGCCACTGTCAAGTTATGGTCATTCTGACAAACGGAGGTTAACAAAGACCAAGTTAAAGTAAAAAAAACTTGAGCTGGACACTGAAATTAGTTTAAAAACACCAGCTAGTGTGAAGCTAACGTTAGTTAATGCTAACTTTAGTGCTAGCGATGCTTGATTGCCAGCTTTTCCCAGCTGTCCACCTATTTTCCCTTTTGTGTTAATCACAAAAAAAATGCCACTGAGGGGATAACGTCGCAAAGTATCTATTCACAAAGGCAAATATCTTTCACATGTCTTACCTGTGGGCTGGTGCCAGTGAATACTGTGGTGCTATAAGTCATACATGGAAGGGGGAGAAGTCATTTTTCCTGCCGAACTGCACAATCTGGCACAGTTTATTGCTCTTATAGTGTAATTGGTACCATGTGTTGTCCAAAACAATTTTTTAAATGGAACTTTGTCACTGGCATCAGTTTTGTTAAGTAAAAATCACATGTATATAGTGGATAGAAAGCATTCAGTCATAGTTCTCACAGTAACACCATTTCCTGAAGGCAACATGACTGAGGAGTCTTCTGCCTTCTTTGATAGGCTGTCACTCATAATGCCACGCCCCTCTGAGTTGAAGCCACGCCCCCTACGCAAAATCAGGGCCAAAAGTCTCAAACCGAAAAAAAATTATCTGAAAGTGAAAAACAGATCTGAAAAAAAAAAAAGATTTGAAAAAAAAAAAAATTTGAAGCCGTAAAAAAAAGATTTGAAGCTGTAAAAAAAAATAAGTTTTGAATCTGAAAACATGAAATGTGGAACTGAAACAAATATAAAAGTGAAAAATGAAAATTTATAATTTATTCAAAATAATTCCAGAATTGAATCTATATTTTATTCAAACTGAAAGAAAAATTGGTACACTTATTTTTAGTTTGAATACATGGTTTTATTTTTTCCAAGTTTTGACCAAAACTTAAATTTTCAATTTCAAGCTTTAGTTTTTCAACTATATATATTTTTTTCAAATGAACAAAACATTTGGCCCCGATTTAGCTCCATATTTTAGTAGATGTTAAGATTAATTTTCTTTTAGTGTGTTTTCATGTTCTATTTTGGTATGTGTTCAATACAAGTTCCTTTTTACTTAAAATGACAACTATAATACTGAGCACGCTTAGCCTAAACATGAAGCCAGGAACACCAAATTGGTCAGGTATTCTCAACACAGGCCCACCTTTGAGTTTGAAAAGGTTCAAAGTATCTAGTTTTATTAAAATACATAGATATCCAGTGCAATACCTAACTGTCATAGAGTGAATGGGAACTTCCACATTTCCTGACTGCCATTTCTTTTAGTGACAGACTTTGGAGCTGGAATCAGCTTGGTTTAGTAGAGCACTCTCCACTGTACAACATATCTAAATGTCATAGTCATAACTCATTTCAAAGTGTTTTTATTATGACCAGAAATCCTCCTCACTCGTCAGTAACCTAATTTTTAAAAACTGTTTATTGCACTATATTTTATTTAAAATGTGCTGTTTTATAAAATAAAGCTATTCTAACTAAACTTTTTAAAGCTTTGTTTCATTCAAATGTTAATCTAAACTGTTATTTGGCATGTTAATGTGTTGTGACTTGAGAATTGACTATTGTAAATAGGCAATGAGTAAATGTTGAAGATTGACCAGTTTTCAATGTTGAAAAGTCGGACAAATTTGACGTCTTTTAAATTTTCATTTTCAACCTTCAGGAGACCATAATTAGACGTTGAAGATCGACCTGTTTTCAACGTTGAAAAGTCGGACAAATTTGACGTCTTTTCAATTTTCATTTTCAACCTTGAGGAGACCGTAATTAGACGTTGAAGATTTACGTCTATTCAACGTCTAATAGACGACTTTTTGCTAGCTGGGAAGGAATGAGAACTCAATGAGGTCTAACTCTTTGGCAAGTAAGATGCATAACATAAGTTATAATGACTTCTGGAAAGATGTCAGAGCCATGAACAGTAGTCTTTACCCTCAAATATTGAGGGAGTCAGTGGCTCAGATGTAATCTGCTAGATGTGACGGCAACATTATAATGAGTTGTTTAACTGTATTGGGAAGAATACTTTTGAGGTGGAAAATATTGATAATAATGAAAATGTGGTTATAAATTCAGAAGAGGTACAATCTGCAGTATTGGGATTAGATGACAATAATGTGTGTGGCGCTGATAAAATAACTGCTGAACATCTAAAATATGCAAGCAAGAAACTTCTTCTGTTTGCTATTTGAATGACAAGTTTCTTAGTTCATGGGACTCTGCCTGAAACTATCTTACCTGTATTATTAGTGCCCGTCATCAAAGACAAAGCTGGCAAAATAAACAGCATGGACAATTATAGACCTAAAGCCCTAGCTAGCATTGTATCTAAAGTGTTGGAGAGAATTCGAAATTTGCCATGTATTCTGCTAATGTTAAGGTAGCGTTATTCAAAGCATTCTGTACACCACTATACTGCCCACTTGTGGCGGTTTAACAGAAAAAAGAACATGCAGAGACTGAATGTAGCGTATAATGATGGCATGAGACTGCTTCTAAAACAAGCAAGATGGGGTAGTGCTAGTCAAATGTTTGTTAGTGTTGGTGTGGCTACCTGTTCTGCCTTAATAAGAAACCTCATTTATCGATTCATGTGTAGAATGTCTGTCTCAAAACACAGAATTATACAAGCTTTATCCCACACTGATTTTAGCTCTGTCAGGTATGCATCTAGACTGTGGAGACATTGGCGCTCCTGTTTGTAAATTACAGGTGAAGGTTGTTGACCTTTTATTAATTTATTGCTATATGTTTATTGCTATATGTTTGTAAATAGTCATTTTTAATGTACTATGGACCTTCCATTTGTGTCCTGAATAAAGTTATTATTATTATTTTTATTTATATACTAAACCTATGTCATGTCTGCCAAAGACCAAAAACAGGAAAAGCAATTTTTATATTTTGTTTGATTCAGAAAAACTGAGTTTTTATTTCATTTAAGCAATATTGTTGGAAAGGGATAAACTAAAGGAATTTGTGAATTTAAAATTTGTGAGAAGCTTCTGTACACATATTCTGAATCAAAACCAATTTGAAATTTGGTTCATTTTAAAGTGAACTGTCTATGCATATCACTCCAATGACCTCAACATTGTCAATATCAATCAATTATTTATTAAATTCAAAGCTTAGTATACATTAATCAACATAACAGCAATCAGTGTCTATTAGTCAAACACAAAATAAGATTAAAAACCAACACATCTTAATCAATAGAGTGCAACATTGTAAGCCCTCATGTCCCATAGCAGGGACATTTTGACATAACAAGAATTATGCAAAATAAAAACAATTTAAAATGAACATTTTCTTTTCTTGAGTTTCACTACTGTTGACACCCAAAGAGTTGGTACTGCTGAACCATCTCCTCCATGCCCAGACAGGTAATTCTGTGTTCCTCAGTTTGACACTCTGCTTCTGTTGGCCAGTACTCGATCCAGGTTCTCTCTCCGAATACATACTGATACCTGAGGAAAGCGCAGTGAAAAATACACATCTGTAACACTCTGTAACATAACATGAAAAGCCTCCTCACCCTTTCCCACAATCACTATTAATAGTGAGAGTAACACTTAAGCTAGAGTACAAGAAAGCCTAACTGGATTTACTAATTACGATGGAGCATTAGGGCCACATCAAGGGAAAAAAAATTAAGGAGGAAGATTTTTTTATTTATTTTGCATTTCGAGAATAAAGTCGGAATGTCGAGAATGAAGTCGAAATGGCGAGAATAAAGTCAACACGAAGAGTATAAAGTCGAAATACAATTTCGAAAATGAAGTCCAAATGTCGAGAATAAAGTCAACATGACGAGAATGAAGTTGAACTACCATTTTGAGAATAATGTCAAAATGTCGAGATTAAAGTTGAAATGACAAGAATAAATTCAACTCCTTTATCGCTTAATCACATTAGAGTGACTATCTGCCATGCCAGCTGCCTTGTAGGCAACATCATAGATATGGGTTACGTCCTTGGAGTGCCGCGCTCGCCTGAGCCCCACTCCTTTAGGATAAAAATTTGATCAATTCTCTTACTGTGTCTTGTGATACAACATATGCTTAGGTGTAACCATCGATACCCTTGCATCTATTACAAGCTATTTCAGTTTGCAGGAATACGGGCACCTCTTCCAAGTTTGTGTGGTTTCTCCTTCTGAAGAGACTCAATTTTTGGCACAATCTCTTCAAAGTCCTAATACTTATCACCATACTGTTTATGCGCGAAAAGACAAATAATTTCCTTGTTATTAAAACCGATTCTGAAGTATAATTTCACAAGTTAGGCCTTCACAATGCATTTTGTAGAAGACTATAGGTAAAGCTAGTAGTTTGGTTTATTCTCAAAAGTCTGACTTGATTCTTGAAAATAAATCTTTTTCTCAACATTTTGACTTAATTTTCTAAAAAGTATTTCAACTTTATTGTCATGTTGACTTTATTCTCGACATTTCAACTTCATTCTCGAAAAAGATACAGCATACAACTGTTTGTTTGTTAGTTAGTACCTATTTTTTGTATACAGTATGGTTACCTAGCAACCGAGGCTTGACGACACCAAGTGGTAAACAGTTGTCCAGCATTCCATAAAAACTGCTAGGTGAGTGGTTAGAACACAGAGTTTTGGTCTGGTAGTCTGGAGTTCAATTCTCTGGTGAGGTGATCTTATTTTTTTCATTTTGGATTGGATAATTTGCATGTAATTGTGCAAGTCTTTTTGCAGGGTGGTAGGGGAAGACTCATGAATATTCATTAGGGGACTCATCCCTGAATGGCTAGTACTCGCTGCCTGCTCTGGTTGGGTTGGTTAGGTTTAGGCAAGAGGAGTGGGATTGGTTATGGTTAAGGTAAGAATGTCTTGGAGAGCCAATCAGTGATGAGTTCCCTAATGAATATTCATGAATCTTCCCCTACCACCCTGTAAAAAAAAATATTGTGGCCCACGCAAGTGTATGTATTAGCGTCTCCCTGAAGTGTGCGAAATATTGGACACTGCAACAATAATATTCCAAAAAGGTGTAATACATGAGTAGTATGGATAACTGTGTGTAAATATATGCCAAGGTACTGTAAATGCACAGGGGTGCAAATAGTATACATTGATATTTGTACCAGACGGGGTATTAATAGAACACATTGCTGTGTGCACCGGCGGGGTACGAATAGCATTCATTTCTAATTGCACCAGGGTACAAATAGCATACGCTATTGATGTGGCTCCATCGTAACTAATAGAAAACAGTGAAACAGTAAAAATTTTTAAATGCAAAATCCACAAACATTTATGCAAAGAAAAAAAACATACGATTGATGGCGGTGATCTCTGTGAATATCTTTGGACGTGCCCATGATAAGGTAGGTTTTTCCCGTCCTCAGATCTAAAGACTCTCTGCAGTGGGGATAACTGAGGAATGTGCGCTCTTTATTCAGAGGACCCACATCAAGACTTCCTGTAATTCAAGTATAGGAGAACAAAGAAAAGGTACTTTAGGATTAAGTTAAATGCATAGCTAAAGATGTAGTACAAAACATTTATGCTGTATTCTCATACTGTATATACCCAGTGGAATCATGCTTAAAAAATAGACAATTAGAGAAATATGCTTTACGAGAAACAAATAAACTTTTTTCAAATGTCTGTAGCGGAGCGCTTCCCGGACTCAAAAAATTAGCTTGAGGTGCTCTTTGGAAGGGATAATCATAATGTAGAAACCAAAAAGGAAAATCCAAGGCACTCTCTTTTAGAAAAATACAAAGCCTTTATTTATGGCTTAGTCATCATTAATCTTAAAATACTCCGACGCGTTTCGGCATACAAGCCTTCGTCAGGGAGTCAATCAATTTCCAAACAGGAAGAGACCTTCTTATACGCTTTCAAACAGACCAATCAAGAAACACAGCCAATGAAAAGCCATAATTTTGATAGAGGAGGGTTCAAAATTGTAGGGTTATAGAATGACCAATAGATGTCCTCATTGGTCATAAATAGACCAGTGTATTTGACTACAAATCAAGGTAAAATTCCAAATACAAAACATGTACAACACAAATACAAATAGAAATGGACCCGATTGAAAAATAAACAATATGGTTTTAAAGAAAAACACTGAGATCAAGTTCTTCATTTAAGCCTGGATAACTAGTAGCCTGCAGTTTATCAATCCAGAAACTTTCTCTCTGGTTTAGTTGTTTTTGTCTGTCCCCTTTCCTCAGTGACAATGGAATATGATCAATTCCACAGATCTGTACGGTTGATGGATCACTATTATGGTGTTCCCTGTAGTGCCTCGCCATAGGATAGTTCATGTTGTCCGTGCGAATTGCATATTTATGTTCTGCCAAACGGTCCTGTAAACGCCTCTTAGTCCTTCCTATATAAAACACTTTGCACTCAGGGCATTCCAGTCTGTATATAACAAATACTGTTTTACAGCTTATGAAATGGTTGATAGTAAACTGTTTTAGGGATACAGCATCAACAAAGGTTTTAGACTGTAATACATTTGTACAATGATTACAGTGTTGACATTTATATGACCCTTTGGGTTTAGATTCCAACCAAGTTTGTTGGCCTTCTGGTTTCAAGTGGCTGCGGACCAGTTTGTCTCGAATTGTAGGACATCTCCTGAAAGTGACCAAAGGTGGCTCAGGAAACACCTGGCCAAGCACCTCATCACTTTCAATAATTCCCCAATTTTTTCTTATTATTCTCTTAATCTGGTCTGCCTCTGTGCTATATGTGGTAACAAAAATGGGTCTCTCTTTTGTTGGCTTAGGTGGATTTCTTTGTAGAAGTGATATCCTATTTGCAGACTTGGCCCGGCCGTATGCTTCCTGGATGGTTGTGTTTTTATAACCCCGTTCCTTGAAGCGTGACGTCATCTCTTTTGCTTTACACTCAAAAGAATTATCCAGGTCACAAATTCTCCTGGCTCGCTGGAATTGTCCGTATGGAACATTTTCCTTCAACCACTTAGGGTGGAAGCTTCTAGCATGGAGAATAGTGTTCCTGTCAGTAGGTTTTCTAAACACTGAAGTATGTAGTGCACCATGATCGTCTTTGAATATGGTAAGGTCAAGAAAATTAATATAATCTTTACTATATTCCAAAGATAGTTTAATGTTGGGGTTAATGTTATTCAAATAAACATGGAACTCTTTCAAATCTGACTCTGAACCAGACCAAAACAGACAAACATCATCAATGTAACGTCCCCACCAACTAATGTTTTTAAAGAAGGCATTCTTTTCCTGATTTAAGACAAAATCTTCCTCCCATTTTCCCAGAAATAGACCTGCATATGATGGGCTGTAACAGGCCCCCATAGCACAGCCTTTTATCTGTTTAAATGTCTTATCCTGGAAGATGAAGATATTATTATTCAATGTCCATTTAGTTAATGACAATACAAAATCAGTTGGTGGTATTTCCGATTCAGGTCTCCTACTTAAAAAATGTGTCAGAGCTGCAAGACCCTGTGTGTGTTCAATGTTTGTATACAATGCTTCTACATCCATAGTGACTAGATATGTATCAGAGCCTATGTTTTGTAGTTGTGTGATCTTATTCAGCACATCTGTGGTGTCTTGGACAAATGCTGGGAGTGAAGACAGACAGGGTTTAATAAAATAGTCAATAAACTTAGAGACTGGTTCAGTCAGACTATCATTACCAGAGATAACAGGTCTCCCTGGAGGGTTATCCACACACTTATGGATTTTGGGTAACATGTAGAATGATGCCACTCTGGGGTTTTCATTCCACAGAAACTCAAGTTCAGATTTAGAGATCCAGTCATTGTCTTTGGCCACATGTAGTAGTTGTTTTAATTCCTCTTTAAGAGACTCAATAGGGTTGAAAGTCAGTGGTTGGTAAAACTCTGTGTTGTTTAACTGACGAAAGGCCTCTTTTATGTACATATCCTTACCCCAAATCACTATGGCACCACCTTTATCCGCATTTTTAATTACTAGATCACTGTCTCTGGATAATGCTTCCAACGCCTTCTTTTCGGTGTGAGACAGATTACTCTGCTGCTTAGGTGATCTTTTCTGTTTAAACAAATTTTCAATATCAAAATTCACCTTTTTAGCAAATATATGTAATGCTGTATTCTGAACCAGTGGGCAAAAAGTTGATTTAGGCTTAAAGATTCGCTTCTGGGAACAAACAACTGTCTGACCTGTGTACATGGAACTTGCAGGTGTGGCCTGTGACTTGTATCAGGTCTTGAGGTGAAGATTCCTGTAGAATCGGAAGAGGTCGATCTTTGTATCAAATTCCTTTGCAGAGTAGGTTGGTGCAAAAGATAACCCTTTTGAAAGTACTTGGATGCTCTCTTCCGACATAACTTTGCCAGAGATGTTAATCACGACTCGTGTCTGGTTCTGCTCCGTGTCCATCTGGGTTCCCAGTTTCTTTCTGCCTCTCCGCGTTCTCCTCTTCCTTTGCTTTTGCTCCTGTTTCTGCCACGTCCTCGGCCGTATCCTCGTCCCCGACTCAATCCATTCCCTCTGTTGCTGGGGTGGGGTGGGTGCTCTAAAAAATCCTCCCGAGGTGCCTGGGCTGTATTAGGTATGGAGCTTTCATCATCTTCACTGCTGGAAAAGTTAAACGAGACTGTCCTAGGTCTTGCTAATGGGCCTTCAAAAGTAGGCCTACCCCTCTGGATTCGCTTTTTCCAGGTGTAGACTTTGCCCTCCTTGTAGTCTGTAGAATCCCTCTGAAACTTACGTATTTTATCTTCTTTTAGGCTGTGGGTAAATTTCTGACTTGAGTTTATCTTCATATTCTTGTATAGAGGTGTTGTCTGAATGTTGTGCTATAGATTTTTTCACCTCAGCGATTTCTTCCTTCATTTCTTCTCTGTCTTTATTTGACTCTTCTATGAGAAGTAACATCAAATCAGATGAACACTTGTTAAGAATGGCTTCCCACCTGTCTCTGAAATCCTTTTTGTCATCTCCTCCGTGGGCTGGGAATTTGTTAATCCTTAGGCCCCTGGGGATGTATCCTTTTCTCCAGTAATCTGACAAAGTAACTGAATTAAGATGGAGCCGTGTGTCTTTTTCCAATAGGTGCCTCAGTTCTTTGTAGGTTCTGTGGAGGTCAGCTTTAGGTAGCTCTCCGTCTGGAAAATCATCCAATAGTGAAGTAGTTGTGATGATCCGTTGTCCCTCTTCAAGGGAATAAGAAAATGTTTTATCCATATTGATGTATCAAGTCAAAAACGGTCCAAATCACAGAAAACTGTGGAGCAGCTCCTTAAAGCACGTCCCAAGTGCATATAAGATTTATCAAATGTCTGTAGCGGAGCGCTTCCCGGACTCAAAAAATTAGCTTGAGGTGCTCTTTGGAAGGGATAATCATAATGTAGAAACCAAAAAGGAAAATCCAAGGCACTCTCTTTTAGAAAAATACAAAGCCTTTATTTATGGCTTAGTCGTCATTAATCTTAAAATACTCCGACGCGTTTCGGCATACAAGCCTTCGTCAGGGAGTCAATCAATTTCCCAAACAGGAAGAGACCTTCTTATACGCTTTCAAACAGACCAATCAAGAAACACAGCCAATGAAAAGCCATAATTTCTTGAGACTTAGACTGATACCGATATTGATACCACTGTCATAGGAAGTATCTGCTGGTTTCCTGGCAATGCCAGATAAGTTAGCGTGCTGCTAGCGATAGCTTCATACTAAGCGTACCAACATGAGTGAACATTAAACAAGACCAATATTCTCATCTAACTTTCTGCAAGAAAGAGAATGAACGTGTTTCCTAAATACCAAGCCAAGACTTTTTTTCTGTTTGACTGGAAACACCATTAAGATTCAGGGCCCTATCTTGCACTCAGCGCCTTTTTACACCGACACATGTATCATTCCTATATTGCACCCGGCGCACAGCGGACTTGTCCCTCTACAGACGCACGTCGGTAAAATAGGGAATGTATTTGCGCTCCTGGGGTCGGTTCAGCGAAAAGAGGAGGCGTGTTCCGGCGCAAACGGTACTTGGTGCTATTTTGCAGTTTAATAATGCAGCCATAATGTAGCGTGTGCACAACGCGCATACACTTCTCTCATCTACACGGACGCAGAAGTTCCCATTTTTGCAAACCATACATAATTACAAAGGAAAATATTACTGAAAATGCGCTTCAGGTGTTTGGATAGGTCAGGAGGCACTTTACAGTACAGTCCTCAAAAAGTCGCAGCATTCTTTGGCTTGTTGTGATTTACACAACATTTCCATGAATCATGGATGCGTTGATGACATAAATGAGGAAATATTAGAGGACTTAAGGAGACGTGATGTTGAACTACGGCGGGATCTGGTCCGGCGGGATCTGGTCCGGGAGTAATGCGCGATGTGCTCCTGATGGAGCGGGTGGACGGAGATGGAGTCGGGGGAAGAGGAAGGGGCACAACAGGTGCAGGTGCGTTATACTATGGTACGGTATACCATAGTATAAAGTATGTTTAATGTTACAGTCATTACATTGCATGCAATTGCTACGCTGCACTGTACTGTTAATTGTGATTTTTGTTTTACCTTATTTGGTAATTTTTTCTAAGGTGAAGTAATCCTACATTTTTTTTTCATAGAATGGGTTAGGGTTCTATATATATATATATATATATATATATAGATTTAGCTTTTTCTAACTTTTCATTCATGAAACGGATGCAAAATCTTGTTTAATTTATTTTTTTTATTTAGTTATAGGACCATAAAAACATTTTGAAAATAATTCAATGTAAATATTTTCCTACTGTTTGTTTTGTTTATTATTGTAATATTATCTTCCCTCAGATGCTGTGAAGAGATGGAGCCCAAATTCAACTGAATCAGAAATTGATGCGGCTATGGCGGAACACTTGAAACATGCTCCAGGAAGAGCTGGGGGTGGGGTTATAACAAATAACTTTTCTGTTGTAAATGATGTTGCAAAAAGATGCTACACAAAGGGAGATATTTGTGACAGTGTTATTGAACTGAACTAAATTAACGGAATTGAGCTAAAACTGAATTTGTTTTGTAATGGACAGGAAAATCCACCGTTATAATAGCAATCCGCCATGGAACAAGCGCGCCTGCTCTTAAAGGGAATGTGAAATGACGCTCTGATTGGTTTATTGCACGTTACGCCCAAACCACACCTAGCTACTTCAGACCAACCCATTTTAGATTTGAGTCGGGCGCAAGAGTCATTTATTCCGCCGGTATAATAGCAACAGCGCCTGAGATCCGCCCACAAAGCTACTTGCGTTTTGCGTTTCATAATTGCGTTTCAGATCGTTAAAATAGGGCCCTCAATGTGTCCATAACACTTCAGAAAGAGGAAAACAAATTACGCCACTATCACCTATAACATAAAACATCAGTTTATAGTACATTTCAGGCAGTTCAAAGATAAATACCTACCTTCTTTGATGACTTCCAGTACCTTCACTGTGAAAATGTCAGTGGACAAATCTTCTGTAAAAGTTTCCAATCTCACTTTGTACACTGAGGACAGAAAAGTTGCAGATTGTAAGCTCACTTGCTCCCTCATTTAGTCCTACCTATTCTCTCAATCTCTGTCACACAAACACATCCATTTTTGTGTGATATAAATGCAATTCATTTACACTCATTTAGTTTACACTCATTTACACTTACCAAAATCTATTATGCTGGTCTGTGTAGTCTCACAGACCTTAGCTGTTCGCTGATCATTGGAGATTTTGTCCTTGTTCTGCATACTGCAGTTCTCTGGAAATACACAAGAGGCACAAGGAATGTGTATATATATATATATATATATATATATATATATATATATATATATATATATATATATATATATATATATATAGGCTTTGCACTATTCTTTTCTTTTGTCTTAGATTCCGATTTTATTTATAATATGTATAGTTGGAGGTGCCTGAGGCCTAAGATTTTCATCGCCAATGACTACTTTTGTCATTGTTGTGCAATAAAGAATCTCAAATCTTTTTGAAATCTTAATATGTGCTATATTGTTGTACACCTGCAAAACGAATGGCATTTCCTTTAGTGTGCTTATATGATAACTAAGATGGTGAAAATGATAATCATTATATGTGCTAAATAAGAGTATGTTAGCATTGTCATTTTGAGCATATTAGCATTAAGTCCCCCAACTTTATTAACTTTATTTGTACAATAATAAATTGCTGCAGTTTACAGACAATGCAGGATTATAAGCCCCACATAATGGATCAATGCTTTATCTATATGAAGCACAATGTTAGTGTTTGGTTTAGGTGTTCGTTCAAGAATTTAAGATATAACAAATTAATGTTTAAAGTAGAGAGATTAGGTCAGTTTGATATCATCCTGGTTACCTTCTGCACATGTGCATTCATCATTCGTACAGAGCCGCAGCAGCATTCCAGCTTTCCTCTCTGGATGGTAGAATTTAACACAATGTGTTTCTGCAATGGGAAAGAAATATTTCAGAAAATGTACATTAAATAATTTAAAAAGGTAATGTAGTGTTATCTACTCTGACATCTATTGGCAGCAATGTACATGGAGGCATCATATGTTTCAAAGTGTGTCTGAGACTCACGGTCATAGTATTCATAGACAGACACAGCAGCTGGTTGTAAGACTCCCACTTTCATCTTCTGATGGATCCTAAAAGTGATCTCCTCTGGTCGTGTGTGAGAAACCTGTGGACAAATGTGAGCTAGAGATAAAGAAAGGAAGAACAAGGCAGAGAGAAAAAGTACAGAGGTAGGACACAGTGATGTCTAACCTTATCCAGGTAGATGATGAGTGAGCCTCTTTCTGACAGGACTGTGTTCATCTCATATCTTGCAATAATGCGGGCTCGTCCTTTAGATAGCTACACACACACATTATCAGACAACTTTTTAACCTTAAAACACACACTTTTGAACTGTATGTGGGTATTATGCCTATGTGTATCTATACACGTTCTTACTAAGTCCAGGTCATCTGTGTTAACGGTGAAGCCAGTTAGTAAGCCAATATCCAGGATTGACATGGATGCATCACTGTCCTTGTCCTTATACCTGCACACAGAATGGACAGAATAATGAAATAACAGAAAAGGGAAATGCAGGGGCTAGCTGGTTATAAATGTCCATGTTACTATAACTATGATGTCTAGATTATACTTACAAAACCTCTATTCTGAGCTTGTATATGTTCTCATCCTCATCCATTTTCTCTGCAGGAGCAAAATAATGTCTTAAGTAGTTGAATATTTTGTTTTTTTAAACAATAAACAACAACAGAGAGGGTACCAAATTACCTGGGAGGAGTTGCATTGACAAGTTAAACTTCTGACAGTCACTCTCCTTTTCTTTAGGCAGAGCGTAATACAGCGACACCATCTGTCAGACAGATAAAAATGCATCTTAATATGTGATAAACTAATTGACATCTACCTTAAAAATATCTAAAATAAGTCTTTGGTCTCTTCTGAGATTCATAAAGGACACGATGGAGATGATGGAGAAATAATATGCTAATTTTCAGGTTCATACTTTTCTTTTAGGGAACATATAGAAATATTTTCCATGTCTCTGTCACATAATGTTAGCTTACAAACTCTGTAAACTTAAACTCTGTTTTACATTTGTCTTAAACAGCATTCCTGCCAAGATTTAGGTTGGGGGGGATAAAAATGGAAACTATTCACTTCTATTGTGCTTAAATTTGGTGGTGTATTTCAATTTTCTGTCCTGCCCTGCTGTTTTGACAATGCTAAGCTAACAGCTACTTTAGGTTAGCTGGCTGCACAGAGAGCAGCTGAGCTGGACACACGCCCCTTGAATTAAATTGTGGGTTGCCAGAATGATAGTCTATATCCTTGGCATTCAAATGATAGTCTATATCCTTGGCGTTCCACTTCCGGGATTGCTCTGGTGCTGCAGGAAATTCCGCCGGATGCATGTATATTACGATTCTGATTAGTTAAAAGAAATGCCATTAAACCAGAGCACGTTTTCCTCCCATCTCCGAATGCTATGTGGAGTAGCCAGACCCTGCTTCAGGGCGCTTTGGAGGAGGGTCTGGCAAAGCGAGACTACCAGAATGATGACTATTTCAAAACATTTGACAAAGTGATTGAGAAATACTGTTGGACACCTGTACACACAACAGATGATAAAACAATAACAAATTGTACTTACTGTGACTGTTGCTTCTCCTGTGCCTGTTGCAGTTACTTTTACATTCTGGTTTATATCTTTGATCTGGTGGATTTAAATATTTAAAACACTCACACACACAGGAATCAGCAGTAAATACATACAGAAAACATCAGGAAGGATCATATTAATGAGCCACTATGTGTTTGTGTGTTTTCTCACTTTAGATGTTCTGGTGGCATAGTGGTTGTCCCTGTTGAAGTTGTACTTGTCAGGCTTTGACCTGCCTGGCAACAAGATGTCCACATTCAGATCATACTCTGGTTCTTTAGCACTAGTCCAGTACTCTGCTATAGCCTGATACACTATTATAGTAGCCTAGAGAGAAAAAGAGTGATGGAGGGGAACAAGATTTAGAAGAAAAATAAGTTATGAGCTAACATAAACTGCAGGTATCAAGATGGAGAGAGGGGTCTGTGTTACCTGAGTTGATCCATAGCCTCCGCCCACCTTCTGCTGTGTGTTGAACCATCTGACAATAGGTCTGGCCTCTTCAAATTCCTTTATTAACAGAAAGCAAGTCAATGGTTGACATTCTCTGTGGTTGACTTAACTTTGAAGACTTTTGTAAAAATAGAGATAAGTCCTGATTCTGTTCTCGGAGTTATAGATTAGATTGAAATCTGCCAGTTTCCAAAGCCTACCATAGAGCTTCTACATGATTGAGAGACATTCAGTCATCAGTCATTTCACTCACTTTTTTTTCCAGATTTCTTTGAGTGAGGTAGCATTGATGAGGTTGTATGTTTTCTATAGTATGACATTGTGGTAAAAATCCCAAGTGGGACATGCTCACCTCGGCTTTGACCAGAGCAAGAAGAGCGTAAGCTGTGGCCTCCAGTGTGTAAACGTGTCCTGTTGGTACTGGCCAGTGGGACAAGTCTGAGGAAGACACACACACAAATGTATTTTTAGCACAATGCTGTACCTGAAACCAAATTAATTCCCCAATCCCTCATCTATATTTAATATTATTATATTATATATTAGTTATATTTAATATTATGTTTAATTTTAACTTAGCTTTTTATACTTGTAAGGTAATTTAGTCCTTAAAAGCAGAGATTTACATAGAGGCTTGTGCATATGACAGGCCGACTGAGAAAGGATTTTTAAGGTCAATACAGATATCGATATTTGACACCCCAATCGCTAAGGGCGCCTGTCCAGCAGTCGTAGCCAACTCACTTGACATCTCTCCATTTGTGCATGTATAGGACCTGAGCACGTGTGTGTGTGTATTTCAGGCCTGTTTGTAGTTTGTTCTAACAGCACACCTTGTGTGTCGGTCGGGTTCAAATAAAGGTGTTATAGTTGTTATTCATGGATATGTCATGAATCTATACACCATACCATATACTATCATTATGTACTATTAATTTAAGAATGTTGATGTGTGACAACACCTGGGGAAGCAAACTTGTAGAGGATCTCCTTGTTCAGTTTGTTTTCATTGGCCAGGGCATAAGACGTCACGGCAACAGCATATGAGTAGGTGAGGTGGGGCAAACGCCTTTCCAGATAGGCCACTGCTTTGTTTATACTGGCTGGCAGACTCTGAACAGAAGGAAAAGACAAAGGAAGGAGAATAATGGGAGAACAGTCGGATAACAGTAATCCATTTATTTCAATCCATATCTGTTCAGTAATGTTGTAACATTTGATCCTGGGAGAATAGCTGAGACTGGAATGTCCCTCTCTCTTCTCTGTCTTATGAGCTATACTGAGCCGCCATTAGTTACAATTACTATTGGGGTGTCAGGTAGTGATGTTGCTCTCAAAACAGACTACTCCACACAGTATCGACATTCCAAAGCAAGTGTTTCGCAGCAAGATGTTTTGGTGCCTCTCTTTAATACGCCAACAATTTAGTTGTTAATCTCACATATATCATACTTAGGGCAACGGGACGTGCAGGAGAGAAAGACTTTTCTGTTAGTGCTCTCATTAAGTTAGTAGCTTCTAACTGAATTCCTGCGGTTTGAAGTTTAGCATCTATATCTGCTTTATTTTATGTTACATGTCTGCTTATAGAAATCATGTTAAGTTATTACTGATGAAGACCCAACATTTCCTGATATATATAATATGATATAAAAGTAGGCCGCAGCAGAACAAAAACACAGACACATCACCGACGTATGATAATAACAACGAAAACACACAATTCACGATCAGTGGTTTCTGGCACATGAGAAAATACTTTGAATGAGTATGTAGTTCCGCTCACAATTGAGTCCGTAATGTGGCACAGGATATATACATGTACACAATGCTAAAATAATGTGATCTCACCTCCTTATGTGGTCTGAGTGATCCAACCTCAATGTGTTCTCAATGCGACCCTCATTCCCAACTGTACTTAGAGCCGTCCACTTGTGATTAGATGACTCAGCGCAGATTTAAATACAAGGTGGAAATGGGGTCTGTGATGAAAAGTGTGATGTCTTTGTCAGTCTGCTACAATATTTAAAAGTAAGGATGTAGAGTGTAGAAGAGATGTCCGTTTTTACTCGCAAAACAATGAGACCACTTGTATAAGGACTCACTGTGTCATTGGATTTATTGTTTCCATACAAATGCAAGACCAAGGTTTGCCATGCAAATGGATTTTGTCTTCCTTTGTCTGAAATAAAGAACCAATTTAAAAAATGTTCTTACTGGAAACTGAATTATGTCCCGTGCGAGAACCGAAAGCTGGGAGACTGGAGTAGCAGCAGTACCTAAGGGGGCTTGGGGCTTTGCAAATTATCAGTTGCTTTATAGTGGTTCAGTGCTTATCACTGGTGTGGAGTGAGTAAATGAAGAAATGAAAGAAGTGAGGGAGAAAGTGAGGTACTCACATTAACACTGGCAGCACATATTGTGCGAGACTCCTGCATGGCAATGAGGCAGAATGCCGTCATGGAGGCATCTGACTCTCTTTGTACCACCCCACTCTATACACACACACACACACACACACACACACACACACACACACACATACACATTTTTACTCATATCATGTTTTCATCTCAATTAGCTATTTTTGTACCAAGATGACGAATTGATGTAAATGACATCAGTATACGCACACGCATTGCATTACTTAACACAAATCCACTCTCTCGAAACAAGCCGTCAGGTTGCTGTGCTTTGAGAATCAGAAACTTGATGGCTTCACAGATGTGTTGGCTTTGCACTGCCACCAGATTGTTAGCCATGGCAAACACCTTGGCAACATAAGCTGTCAGCCTTAGATAGGAGAGGAATCTTAGTTTCATTTATTCACACATGACAAACACCATCCTCACATTTTAAGAATCTAAGTTAGAGGAGGACGTGCAGTTCATGGATGTTTGGATGCCTCACCAGGTGCTGCTCTCTTTTCCCGTCCACACAGCAAAAGACCCATCATTTTTACGGTAGGCAAGCTCATTCTGGTAGCCTGGACACAAACAACACACAACCAGTTTGAGAAGTCCTGTTACATTCTGTGATTATAGCATCTTTCAAATGATTCTGTTGGCATAGGTTTTTGTTTGAACTGACAACCCTGGTTAAAACATGGTCTATGTGTTCCTTTCAGACTATTAATTCTCAGTGTCCCTAGCTTGTATATGTAGGGCAAGGATATAGCATACATTACTGTCTACAACACTGCCTTTTTTATATCAATTCTGCCATTCAGAAACTTTAAAATCTCACATGGAGGGGAATCAATCAATCATTAAGATTGATGTTATCTGTGCTAAAATATTCATCTTTGAGCCCACCCGTCTTGATGTGTTGGAGGGCTTCGCTACGTTTCTGAAAGCCCACAGTTTCCCACTGGTTGGTTTTGTCCAAATATGTGGCTGCAATGACTGGTAGGGTCATGCTAGCAATGTTTTGCTCTCCGCAGCCGCTGGGCTGGACGATCAGAGTACCCATAGAGCTCCCACTAACGGCGTTCTCCACCAGCGCAGAAACTTGTTCTCTCCCTGCACACACACACACACACACACACACACACACACACACAAAACAAAATGTTATTAAAAATCAACAGGAAGAAACAATTAAACAAACATGAAAAGGTTCCTACAACTAGTGAGGTGGTCATTTACCAATTTACACCTATGCAGAGTTCGTTATACAGGCACCGTATGACATAACACGCTGAAATATAACATAATATCTGACCTGTCACTGAGATCTGTGTGCTAGTAGGTGTGTTTTGAACCAAATCTTTTATCGGAATTTCACTGTTGAGAGTTACTTCTTGTCTACCACCTAAAGGGGGAAACAGTGGGAAAGTTGGGTGATCAGGTAGAAAATGGTGAACATATAATATTACATAATTGCTACATAATGTGGCTATTTAATGGGTAAACTCACCTACACCTTTAGTAGTGGGGTCTAAAATTATAATCTGAGGAGATTTAACCAGTACGCCTTCAGGCTGGAATAACAACAGTGAGGACAAACATTAGAAATTACAACTATTTTGGCGCAATATTGTCTGTCTGATGACTGATTCCTTTAACTGACTTTACAGTAACACAGGAGTTTGCTGTGATGGAGTCTTTTTCTCTTACCACCACCAGCAGCTTCTTCATGATTCCATCATTAAGTGAAGAATCTTTAACAGCTGCTTTGACTTCAATGCTATATTTTCCTTCTTTCATGGGAATAATGATGAAGGGTACAGCTCGTGTAGTTTGGGCCCCCATTTTGACCTCCTGGCGATACCTTCCACGTTTAGAGGCTGAACTGCACACATGCTCCTCATCAGTCAGATCCACACGCACCTTGAAAACGAGACAAAGATGGAGAAAGAGACTGAGGTATGTGTAGTAGTTATTTTAGGTCACCTACAATGATGCATCCCTAATTTGAAGAAATGTAATGCTTTACGTTGTTTCCTTCAAAAGAATGGAAAGACAAATGTATACATTACAGTAAGGTTGCCACAGTTCTGGGACCGACCACCAGCTATTACAGTTATCAAAGACTAGAGAAAGGATTTCATTCATTCTCTTTTTTGTCACACGTTGCATGTCAGTCCAATATTTACTGTTAAGTGTACTGTTGTCTTTGCCCTTTTCTTTGCAAACTCCTGAGAAAAATAATGAATGAAAAATCTCCACAGCGCTGCGGAGCACGTCTTCTGGAACACATCCTCATACTTAACCAACAGAATAGGTTGATTGCCAATGACTCTCAAAAAAACGATATATATATATGAACATTTTATTGAAAGCTGTGATACAGCCACACAGAAGAAATGCCTGTAACACAGTAGTTGCAGTTTTAATGTCATGACTCTCTCGTTCTATTTAATGTAACAGTCGCAGTCTTAAACATGCAGTTCACTGATTCTTGAAACTTTGGCAAAAACATGCCCCACTAAGAAAAGTGCCAATTCTGTTGGAAATTAATAACATTTTCATGAATAAAAAGAATCAAGGTTATAATCAGGGGGTCCTTTGGACATATGTAAGGTTCTTTTATAGGTTTATTTTAAATTTTTATTAATTTAAAGGAATACGCCACCATTTGTTGAAATAGGGTTATTCACTGTCTCCTCTATATTTATATAGGGGGGCAAACGCATTTTTGTCTCAGTAGATGCATTGTCTTAGTCTGGTGGCGCTGCCGCTATCTTAGCGTAATGAATGGAATCCTTTGTTACCGTTAGCATGTCGTGAGTAAAAGTGACCCAACAACAACAAAAACAAAACCTAATTACTTCTTGTGGCCTGCATATTAACAACAAGTATAAAATATCAATGCAGATTAAGACTAGATGATTTCCTAGGCAGATATTGACTTGGGACTATATTGGGTGGAAGTAGGCTACAGCCGAAGCACTGCTACTCGGGCACAGAGATATCGGCAGCCCGCGGGGCTCTGCGGCCGGCGCAAAGTCACTGTTTCTGGGTTAGTGGACAACCAAATGCCGCTGCCCTGACTGAGATCTGCGGGGCTCCGCGGCAGGCAGCCCACGGGGCTCTGCAGCTGGCGCAAAATATCTTTACCACATGAAATAGTACAATATTTACTATTATTTTGTGGTTGCTCAAAAAGTGTCCCACATATTCGTCACCACCGTCAGATATTTATAAAAAGCAATAAAATCAGGCAACTACCGGTACAAGGTCAACTACATTCCTGAGTACCCCATTTTTAAACCTTCAGCTCTACTGCATGCTTCAAGATCACTCAAGCTCCCTTAAGTTTGCTATTTTCTCTAAAACTTGTTCATATTTTTGGACACTGCTACTGTCGCAACCATAACATATCTACACCGTCTCTTTTGTATAAAAAATATTAGATTAGATTATGACATAAATGTATACTTTTTAAGAAGAGGTCTGAAGTAGCTAGCAATAGAGGGGAAACAACAACTTATGCATATCATGTGAAAGAGTAGGTTTTTGTCACCACCGTCAGGTTTGCGTGGATATCCTCACGGCTGTGGTTCGGCCTTGACGCTGCGGCCGAACCACAGCCGTGAGCACGTATTTATTGTGATCAACAATTATATTCTAGCCTCCGTTAAGGACTATTTGGACCCAATAGCCATCTTGTGTGGTATACCAGGGCTCTAGAGTGCGATTTGTAAGGCTGCGACTAAGATTTTTCCTAGGTCACACCGGTGCACCTAATGTCCTCGCATCCGCTGCCTCTCCACTGAACGAAGCAATGTCGTTTATATCGATATGGTTTAGTGTTGCGTTACATGACCCTTCAGTAAATCCTTCTGTAAAGCCGTGCCTGTGTTTGCATCTCTCCTCCGTGCAGCCCCGCCCCCATTCACACACACACACAATAAGGCATGGATACCGATATATATATCGGACAGATATTTAGAAATTATGGTCGGGGTCGGGTCGGGCTCGGTCACATCAGCGCGATAGGGCAACAGCTTATTAAAGTGCGCTTGTTGCCCCGTGTGCGCTGATGCGCTCATCTGTTGACATTTCCGAATGCCTTCCTACAGTTGTTTAACAAAAGCGGGCTTTCCACACAAAAAAACGTAGCCTACATGTGTCATTAGTATGAGGAAAAAAAATGAGATTTTAACTGTGTCGGGCTCGGGCCGGGTTCGGTCACGGCTCTGTCGGACGCGGGCCGGCCTCGGACAGAAAAATTCAGCCCGATCCGGACTCTAACACACACCAACATGCAACATAGAGAGACACAGCACTGCCGTTCCAACCTGCTTACATTTGTCTACAGTTTTAATTGTGAGAGGGAAACCTGTATTGGTACCAGTGTTTCTGCTGGTAACTCAATGTTATTGCGGCCGCCACGGCAAAAAACACATTAGAAGTTATTAAATGCAACTAACTTCAGTTCGTTGAGTAATATAGCGTGTAAGATGGAGCCTGCTGGACCTGGGCGAGAGATGTGACCCATGACCAGAATATCATAGTTCATAAAAATTCTGCGCAGTGACGATACAGATATTTCATAGCCTAAACAAGATGGGTGTAACGCCGCTGACCCGCCAAAGCGCATTCAACCCGTGCTGGGCTCATTCATAATGAGTCATCCGTCACTCTGAGTAGGCTAGCATACATGTTAAATATCACGTTTCCACCTGACCTGTCTCATTCATGGACTGTCAAATACTACTAAAACCACGCCCCTTACCAAATTTATATAACTCCGCCCTTCAGGCCTGTGGCCCTCTTTTCCCTCCAAACAAACCAGGCAGAACAAAGAAAGGAGTGATGTGAGTTTGATGGACCTTTTCATTGTATAATACTTAATATTTGGTCACATTGAATGTTATGCTTTGAAGTTAAATGTATCTTGTTTGATTTATGCTAGATTTCAGGGTGACATCCTGCTTAACGTTAAGAGAAAACCATAGTACAGATTGTGGATGCAGTGCAGACTATGGATGCATTACTGATGTAAGTCAAGCTGAATCCAACCTAATTAGTGATGATTGATTGTTCAAGGCTGTTTAGATCTGTGACATTTCCTTTATGTGCTTATTTGTTTAGACAAAATCATCCATTCATCCATGCATCCATCCATCATTCACCTGCAACCAATGTAAACCTTTCCCTGCCTTGACAACAATAAAACCTTGGAACGGCACTGGATCCTGTGTTTGAATGTGCACACCACATCAGATGTTCAGTGAACCAACACCATCAGTGAATAAGAGTTTCTTCAATACGTTTCAGTCCATCGCACTCCCCCTTTCTCCCTCTGTCTCCCTATGTCTTTTGGTCGGTTTGTTTTTTTTAAGATTCCGGCCTTTATTTTGATAGGAAAGCTGAAGACATGAAAGGGGAGAGAGGGGTGAATGACATGTAGGAAAGGGCTGCAGGTTGGAGTGAGTATCTATCTATCTATCTATCTATCTATCTATCTATCTATCTATCTATCTATCATAACTTTCATTTACACGTGTTGCAGCTGTATATTTTCAAACTGGTAAAGGAAACCCTGTCTTTGCATTTTATTTTAATCACAATCTGTTTTAATAAAAGAGCTTGTGAAAAGTGGCTTTGACTTAAAACTGAACATTTAGCCCACTTTGCATACCCACTTAAATACAGAGCTTTATATCGTGTATCGCCATTCAGCGCTAATGGCGACACAAGGAAAAAATTGGGTGCACCTAAATTTTGTGCTGGTGCACCTATATAAAAACGTTAGTCTGGAGCCCTGTATATATTTTGGAATTGTATGTTATGAGGCCACTGTCACCAGATTAGTGTCACCACCCTCAGAGGGAGTTTCATTTGTTTTAAATGAATATGCTTACAATATGTTTTTTCAGTGCTGTTGAGTTATTAAGTTAATAGTCTCTTAATACAAATATGTTTGTTAAATAAAAAAACTAGGGCCGGGACAATTTGTCGACGATTACATAAATGCGTCGACACAAATAATTTGCGTCGACGCGTCACTAAATAAAATAAATAAATAAAACTTGCGTGCAAATTAATTAATGTAATGCAGAACTAATGTAATGCGGAACTATTGTTAGATACGCAGGTTCTAGGGACACCTGATCTGTAGCCCCACCTTAGCTCTGAAGCTAGCCGAGCTCTTCCGCCTCATGCTCCGCCTACATGCAGTTTTTTGTCAGGTCGATGGTCCAGTGAGTGAGTTAGAGATAGTAGCACGAAAGGATGTGTATGGCAAGTGGAGGCCATTAGATAATGAACCAATAGACCCCGTTGCTCTGGACGGAGACCAGTGACGGCTATTAGAAGCACTTTTCCGGTGATCTCTTGCTTTACTGCGAAGCCTCCAACTGACAGAGACAACGTAAATGTGACGTGAGCAACGTGTCTGAAAGTTGTAAGTCTTCTGGTAGCTGTGCCAAGAGAAATCTCAATCATTTCCAATCTTACGGAGAGTGTAGGTATATGTAAGGAGATAACATAAGCACAGGCTAATTATTGATCACTAACATGCTAGTTAACATCAGTTATTAAACCTAAACAGCTAATGTAAGTCGAAACTGCCTGCGAGCTTCTCCTGTACTATACGGTAATTCCTCAACTGTGCGACAGTAAGGCACTTGGTAATGACACAATCGTTAGCCTATTTTTACAAAAACGTCTGCTACAGAGCCATAACGTGAGGTACAAGGTAATGGAGCCTTTTATACATTGTCGTGTTTCTTTAGAAATAAACAATGGACAAATAGAGTCTTTAAACGCTTCAGATGTAAAGTTATAAGCAGTCAAGTGACGTAAAAAAAAATGGCGGTCAGTGGAATGCTAACAAGAGGTGATCGCTTTGTAGCAACAAAATGGCGCCATCGGAGGTTCGCGTTCTGAAGCGAAGCTTACCCCCTTGGTGGTGGCGACCCACAAGAGTTCCCCGCCGGCCTCTTTAAGATTGCAAGTTTGGCAAAACTTTGAGACTATATGGCCGCAGTCTGGAGCCTCCCGTGTCATGTCTTCTCGTCTCACACCGTCCCCCCCTCGAAAACTTTGGTCTTCGGGTCAGTTACAGTAGTAGGCTACAGGCCAGAGAGTGATGGATAAGACGAGGACTGTGTGTCGGTGTTGTTCAGCAGTTGTTGGGTATGTGAATGGAAATACATCTATCAATCACTGGAACAAGACAAAAAAACTGTCCAACTTCTCCCTACAGTGCTTAACCAGCCTTTAGATACAAATAGCGTATGCATTAATTTAATAACAATTTTAATAAATAGAGATTTGAACCTTATTGAAATTAGTTTTGTGTAAATTGTTAATAATTGAGCAATGGGAAAATAATTGCTCATTGAAAAATTAATCGTAGATTAATCAAAAAATTAATCGTTAGATTAGTCGACTAATCGAAACAATAATTGCTAGATTAATCGTTTTAATATATATGTCAATATAGCCAGCATCTAACGTTAGCTACTCCGCTGTGCTGTGAAGTAATGTCTGGCTATGTGAGACAATCGTCTAGCAACATTGTTGTGGATGCTGCGGTCTCCACCTGGCAACCTCCGTGAACTTCGAGTCTGGGGAGGAGGGGTTGGGGGAGACAACTCATTCCAGTATTTTGAATTTGTACTGCAGTAACTTTTTTAAACACTAGCTGTAAGTATTACATATTGCACCTTTAAGCCTGTGGCAGGAGTTACAAATAATGCTTTAAAAAAAAAAGAATGCTTTAATTCTAAAAAATAAAGTTGGTCCCGCACGAAACTTAATCAATGTCTTTTAATATTATTTCTTAGATATGTAACCTACATTCCAAGAACATAGCTGAGATACCCCATTATGTTGTGAGCAGTAGGCCAATTTTGCTTGTGTCTAATCTGTCTTTGTCTGTCTGACCTGGGCTGGCACATGTTCACGTTAAAAAGCATGTGCATGCACGAGCATTACGGTCACGCGCAAAGTGTCCCGGTTTTAGTTCCGGGAAATCTAGTCACCCTACTGGAGACGAGAGAGGTGTTGTAAGACTTGTGGAGTGTTGTGTTGTAGTGTTTGCGATGTGCATGGTAACGTTAGTATATCCATATTTTCAAAGGAATTAAAAAAACATATCTTGGCGGTAACATTAGTTAGCTGCTGCTTTTTCACATAAATTAGTTAATGTTAGCATAGCAATGAATATCTACTCTGCAAGCCAATAATATACAGCCTCGGGAAACAGAATTAAGGTTAATAAAACACGATAACTATGTAACAAGTATTAAAAACTTCTTAAATGTGGCTTTATTGTGACATCGTAGATGTGTTCGGATGATATGTTGGATGACTGATATGATAATAGACTGTATCCATGCTGGGCTAACGTTAGATTGCTTGTGAAGGATGACTTAGTCACACAAGGAGATATGTAATTGTAATTCAAACAACACAACGGTATTATGATTAACACAGCTATTGAGGCATTTTGTAATATACCCGTAGGACAATAACATAAAATACGTGTTAAAGAGTGACTATTTGCACCCCGGGTACGAATAGCCGCGGCCACACAGCTGAGCAATTCACACAGCTGAACTATTCACATCCTGTGACGTAACAACAAAAATATGTTGCTCGCGTGCATCGAAATCATGGTGGACGTTCATCTTCCATGACCGCAGAAACTGGCATGTTAAGAAAGTTTTGTCTCTAAAGTTTATAACAATTGAATTTCTAGCGGAAAATGGATACTACAGTTGCGCTTTCTGTCTTCAGTGAAAGCATACAACCGTTAGTTTGTTAGTTAGTACCATAGTAGCCCACCTATTTTTTGTATACAGTATGGTTACCTAGCAACCAAGGCTTGAAGACACCAAGTGGTAAAAGTTGTACAACATCCAGTAAGAACTGCTAGGTGAGTGGTTAGGACTCTGAGCTTTGGTCTGGGAGTCTGGAGTTTGATTACCTGGTGAGGTTATCTTGTTTTTTACATTTTGGATTGGATAATTTGCATACAATTGCGCAAGTCAGGGCCCGCGAAAGCAAAATGTTTTTTGCAGGGTGGTAGGGGAAGACTCATGAATATGCCTGCTCTGGTTGGGTTGGTTAGGTTTAGGGAAGAGGAGTGAGATTGGTTATGGTTAGGGTAAGAATGTCAGGGCAATAATATTCCAAAAAGGTGTAATACATTAGTAGTATGGATAACTGTGTGTAAATATATGCCAAGGTATTGTAAATGCACAGGGGTTCAAATAGCATACATTGATATTTGTACCAGATAGGGTATTAATAGAGCACATTGCTGTGTGCACCGGTGGGGTACGAATAGCATTAATTTCTAATTGCACCAGGGTACGAATAGCACTTCTAATTGCACCAGGGATGCAAATAGCCTCACCCTATAAAATACTGTAGGTCAGTGCTTTCCAACCTTTCTGATCTGAGGTTCCCCCACAGCCCTGTCATTTAAACTCACATACCCCGCCCTATCAATTATCAATGTGTTCCAAATATATAACACTATTTATTATATTAAAGTGGATATTATTATTTTTTCATGCAATTGAACTGTAAACATTTAGGTTGGTTTGGTCAGACATTCTACTACTAGCTAGGCCTACTACTTCAAGTGCAGCTTAATGTTTCAACAGTTATCCATTACTTTTAGCGAATCATTTGAACTGTTTAGTCAGTACGTTTAGCTATTTACTTTTACCATTCATCACTTAGCTATATGTTTAAACATCTGTGATTATTTTCCCGGCAAATGAATTGCCTTTTTGAGGGGCTTAACATATTCACAAACTCACCAAATTTGGTGGTTGCATCAAGTTTGGTGAAACTGTACGTATTTTAAGGGTATCGGGAATAGGCGTGCAAAAATGGCTCGCTAGCGCCCCCTACAAAGTTAAAAAAATGGAGCCCCTGCAGTACGTTTAACGTAGACTCATGAAACTTTGGTACACATATGTATCCTGTCAAGACGCACAGAAAATGTAATTGGAGCCATACCCTAAACCCAACAGGAAGTCCGCCATTTTGATTTCAAAGTTCAAAATTAGTGCAATTTTGGCCATTTCCACATGTCGTAACGAACTCCACCTAGAGATTTCATCAGATCAACTTCAAATTTGGTCTGTGCCATCTTAAGACGTTAAAGATGAAAAGTTGTTAAAAGAAAAACTTTTCATCATAGGGCGTGGCCGTGACGGGGCGGCCATTTTGTGCGTTTCGCCATCAAAACAGGAAGTGGGTGTAACTTGAGTGTATATTGTCCAATTGGCTCAAAACTTTTCAGGATTCATAAGAGTCCAACCCTGAGGAGAAATAAAGGCGGATATTTACTTAAAGTCATAGCGCCCCCTAGTGGCAACAGGAAGTAGGCCTAAAAGTCAAGGTGCTATACTTTAACGAACTCCTCCTGGAGATTTCATCCGGCGGACTTCAAACTTGGTCTGTACCATCTCAACACCTTAAAGATGAAAAGTTATTAAAAGATAAACTTTTCGTCAAACGGTGTGGGCGTGGTATGGCGGCCATTTTGAGTGTTTAGCGATGAACGAGAAAGTGGCTGTAACCACAGTGTACATTGTCATATCTGCTTGAAATTTCACAGAATCAAAAAGGGTCCAGGCCTGAGGACATCTACAGGCCAATATTGACTTTTGGTCAAAGCGCCCCCAATGAAACTTAGAATGTGTGGTCTACATGTGATACTGAACCGGCACCTATAATATAACCACGCCCACTTACTCAGGCCACGCCTCCTTTCATAACATTTGAACCGTTTAAGGTAGAGTCTTGTGTGAGGTGTCATTGTACAAAATGCTGCTGCTCGCTTTTTAACAAATACACCTAGACGTGCACATATTACTCCCGTTCTCCACACCCTACATTGGCTCCCTGTGCGTTTTAGAATAGATTTTAAGATTTTGTTGTTTGCTTTTAAGGCCTTAAATGGTCTGGCCCTGGAGTATTTGTCTGAAATTTTAACTTTGCGGGAGCACAACCGGTCATTGCGTTCTTCAAATCAGCGAGTTTTAGAAGTGCCTAGGTCAAGGTATAAACGTTGGGGTGATCAGGCTTTTACAGTTGCTGCCCCGAGACTCTGGAACAAATTACCCCCTGATATTCGCACTATCTAGGACTAACTATTTAGGTCCAAACTCAAAACGTATCTGTTCTGTCTGGCCTTTAATACATAGCAGTGGTGTGACAATTTCATTCTTTTGTTTCTGTGTAACCTTTTCTGATTTTACTGTTTTCTATGTTCATTCTTTCTATTGTATGACATGTGTTTCTGATGTTAAGCACTTTGGATACCTGCTGGTTTTGTAAAGTGCTATATAAATAAATGTTGATTGATTTATTGAAGAACTCAGCAGAGTTCCTTCTTCATTGGTGATTGCCCGTCTGTGCTTAGCCAGGCCCCCTTTCATAAATGGTGACCCGTTTATGGTAGAGTCTTATGTGAGGTATCAATGAACTTAGCAGGGACTTCCTTATTAATTGGTCATGGTTTGGCCCGCCCCCCTATGCTTAAGCCACACCCCCATTCATGAATGGTGATCCATTTAAGGTAGAGTCTTATGTGAGGTATCAACGAACTCTGCAGAGACTTCCTTTTTTATTGGTAAAGGTTTGGCCCACCCCCTATGCTTTGGCCACGCGCCATATGCTTTGGCCCCCTTTCACAGCTAATGAACTGTATGACGTAGTCGTAGTCAGAGTCTTGTGTAAGGTATCGTTGAACTCAGCGGGGAGTTCCCTTTTCATTGGTGACTATTTCCGGTGTCTGAGTGCCATGCAAATACACGGTCGCAAGGAGCTGCGTCTGCCAGTAACCCCAACGCGCACAGAGGCGCGAGGGCCTGTCCATCGCTGCTTGCAGCTTTAATTTCAATTAAAGCTGCGAGCAGCAATGGACGGGCCTTGCGCCGCGGGGCTTAAGCATAGGGGGCGGGTCAAACCATCAACAATTAAAAAGGAAGTCTGTGCTGGGTTCAATGACACCTCACACAAGGGAATACCTTAAACGGTTCAAATGTTATGAAAGGGGGCGTGGCTTGAGTAAGTGGGCGTGGTCATATTATAGGGGGCGGCTCAGTATCACATGTAGACCACACATTCTGAGTTTCATGTAAATCGGATGATGTTTGTCATATAAGGCGCATTTCATGTTGCCAGCAAGGGGTGCTATGACCAAAATTGAATTTTAGCCTTTAGGTGTCCTCAGGCATGGACCCTTGTCAATCGTGAGAAATTTCGGTGAGATACGACAACGTACACTCAAGTTACAACAACTTCTTTGTTCATTGCTAAACACTCAAATTGGCCACCACGCCACTCCCACACCGTCTGACGAAAAGTTTTTCTTTTAATAACTTTTCATCGTTAAGGTGTTGGGATGGTACAGACCAAGTTTGATGTCCATCGGATGAAATCTCTAGGAGGAGTTTGTTAAAGTATAGCACCTTGACTTTTAGGCCTACTTCCTGTTGCCACCAGGGGGCGCTATGACTTTAAGTAAATATCGGCCTTTATTTGTCCTCAGGGTTGGACTCTTATGAATCCTGAAAAGTTTCGAGGTAATCGGTCAACGTACACTCGAGTTACACTCACTTCCTGTTTCGGCGGCGAAACGCACAAAATGGCCGCCCTGCCACGGCCACGCCCTATGACGAAAAGTTTTTCTTTTAACAGCTTTTCATCTTTAACATCTTAAGATGGCACAGACAGAGTTTGAAGTTGATCGGATGAAATCTCTAGGAGGAGTTCGTTAAAGTACGACATGAGGAAATGGCCAAAATCGCACTAATTTTGAACATTTAATTCAAAATGGCGGACTTCCGGGTTTAGGGTATGGCTCTAATGAAGTTTTTTGTACATCTTGACATGTTACATATGTGTACCAAGTTTCGGCGCTAGCGAGCCATTTTTGTGCGCCTATTCCCGAAACCCTTAAAATACGTACATTTTCAGCAGACTTGATGCGACCACCAAATTTGGTGAGTTTTTGAATATATTAAGCACCTCAAAAAGCCAATTCATTTGACGGGAAAATAATAATAATTCCTTCAGTTTCAATAGGGCCTTCGCCGCTGTCGGCGCTCGGGCCTTAATTATTATTTTGATTAGTTAAAGGTGCAATATGTAATACTGATAGCTAGTGTTTAAAATAGTTACTGCAGTACAAATTTTAAATACTGGAGAGAGTAGTCTCCCCCACCCCCTCCTCCCCAGACTTGAAGTTCAGCGAGGTTGCCAGGCTGAGACCGCAGCATCCATAGTCTTGCTTTGCCAGACCCTCCTCTAAAGCGCGCTGAAGGAGCATCCACAACAATGTTGCTAGTCCCACAAAAACATGAACCTTGGTCCGACATTGGTTTGGACTTTTAGGTGTGAAAGCCCCCTAACACAGGCTTACGGTGGCAGGATCGGGGCTGTGGTTGTGGAGGATTGCCTTAATTTCCAGCTGCTCTCCACGGACAGCAGAGTACGGCAGCCTGAGATCAATGAAGAATTCCTTCCGGACAATGACCTCTAATGGCTCTCCAACACAGATTCCTTTAAGATGAGAGGATAAAAAAAAAAAAAATGATGAAACAAGTAATGAAACAGTGAGAGAGAGAGAGATGGGTGAACTGTAAGGGATGGAAGCGGTTTAAGGCTAGAGGCCCGACTAAAGCATAAGACAGCTATTACTCACTGACTCCTCACCGTGAGTTCTTGACAGACTAATGCCAGTGAACTGCCAGGTTGTGATTGAGTCTTTCAAAGGAACATTTTTCGTAAATGTTGTGGCGTCACTAAAACAAAGAAAAGTTTTGGGATAAGTTTTAACACACATCCTAGTGGTGTCATTATGAAGTAATCAGTGTATTGTTTGTGTCTATATTTTAGTTGACTCACCAGTTAGCGTTTTCCTGAGGGCAAGCAGGCAGTTTGATGTCTGTCCACAGCCAACTTTCAGGAAACTCGGTGCGAGAATTAATTTCATTGCTGTCCATGTAACTGTCATCCTCCTCACCTAAAGTGTCATCAAAAATGTTACTATTTTGACTGTTTTCTAACTACCAGTATGATCATGAATAACCACCCAGGGCTACCCCCCCATCCCTTGTCCCTGTGTCTTACTGCGAGCCAGTATGAGGCTATCCTCCTTCCTCTCAGCTCGCAGGGTTTCCATCTCCTTGCAGCAGTGCAGGAAGGCTGCGGCACAATCTGCACCATCACTGATGTATTCGCTGCGCCTCTCACAGGTGTATGAGAGGGGGGTGTTCCTCATGCCATCCAAACAACAGTCACGTTGGAGTTGGTCTTGATATTGACTCACTGGAAAGAAAGAGGGTTGTGGAGGAACAACAGAGGTAAGAAGATATGGAGGGAAAAATAATAGTGAACTGGAAAGCTGTTAGAAATGTTTCTATTTCTTATTTAATATGTAAAACATTTGTTCTAGTCAATCAGTACAACATGTGACACACTCTATCCTAGGACAAAAAAATGGAAAAGGGAGGGTAGAACCTACAAGAAATTAGTGCTCCCTCTCTAAGTATTGTAAAAGTCAACCACACAAGATGTCCAACTACAGAGATTGTGGAGAGCCTGAACTGTATGTCAGAAGATGACTGTATGTGGTTATTGGGTAGTTTAGAGCTGTGGGTCTTACCTAAGCTAGTTGTGACGTCCATTATAGTAGCAGCTCGTTTCCTCCTGCTGGGGACCGGACAATTCAATTCTGGAAATGCAACGCAGACAATATCTTTACAAGAACCCAACAAGGCAACTAGACTGGAGTTTTGCACTGTATAATTGTGATGCTTTAAAAATTATGTGTGTGTTATGTTGTGCAACCTCTGCTGGAATGTTCCCACAACCCAGTTCCAAGCTTAAGTCCTGAGCTGAAGTAGCATAGTCCATTGTGATAGCATTGACTGTCCAGTGAGATTGTCTTTGTTTGTTTAATGATGGGCTTCCATCTGTGGAGAATAGCGCAGGACACAAAAAACTGGTGCCCCTTTTCTTGCAGGCCCTTTTTCTTGCCACATTTTGGTAAAATGCAGGATTGGGCTTTAGGGTTACCCGAAGGTTACCAGGTGTGAATCGTATACAAGCAGGATGCACAGACAGAGTGTAGATATCGCTCACATGTTTCTCTGTTGCTAACACCATAACCCTGGGGGGTCCGTGGTACACAGGCTTCAGTCTGAGAAAAGCCACCCACTGCTGCAAATCTCTTATGTACAGCCTGCCACCAACAGTGCTGACACCATCAGTCCCAACAGCCTGAGACACAGACCGTACAGACCTGTTTCCTAACAAAATGTGCCAGAGTGGAACTTAAAGTGTCCACTCTCTTGGCTAACAGGCAGGATGTGTAGGTGAGCAAATTCAGCGTCAGACCCGGAAAAGCAACATCCTGTTTCTGTGTTAAACTCACTCTTTTCCTTGTTCACCACAAAACCCAGATCAGCCAGGTGTGCCAACACAATGTCCAAGCACGTCAGCAGTAGCCAGTTGTCCAGATAGGGGGCCAACTGGATGCCCCCACTTTATAGGTGTCTCGACACATGTTTATGATAACAATTTTGTTTTGTTTAAACAGCTAGCACCTTGTCATTTTTCAATATATTCACACTCTGGATTTTTAATGTGGTTCCGTAAATTTTTCTCTACCCTCACCTGATGGAACAACATTAGTAGACCGACTCTGCATGGCGGTGGATGTTGTTTTTTGAAGAAAATAATTTAGAATTTATGTTATATTGGGTGGCACAGGCATACCTCTGGTGAGTATGAATGCAGGGCCCTGAAGCGTTATGATATATCAGTGTGTCTGTGAATACTTGATGGGGCTTATCCCATAGTGAGACATTGAAATTAATTATTAATTTAAGAGAACCCCAAACTTTTACACCCACTTTCTCCTACTGTAATTAGGGATGTTTCAGTGGTACAATATCAAAGCCTAAAGAGGGGTACAGTGGTGTGCATACGTTTACACACCCATACTTAAGTTGACTAAAAAGAGGAATAAGGAAATCATCTTTTGGAAATTGATCTTAATGCCTTAATTTTCACCATACCTAGAGATTGGCATGGGGTACTTTCCATAAGATCATCTCTCAATGCAAATACAACACGTGCAAATAAGACAACACGTGCAAATAAGTCAACACGCACTAATAAGACAACACGCACTAATAAGACAACACGTGCAAATAAGACAACACGTGCAAATAAGACAACACGTGCAAATAAGACAACACGTTCAAATAAGACAACACGTTCAAATAAGACAACACGCACTAATAAGACAACACGTGCAAATAAGACAACACGTGCAAATAAGACAACACGCACTAATAACTAATATGGTTAGCTGCATTTTCGGAGTTAAACTCCACAAGCGCTTGCAGGCTTAACAACCTCGCTGGCCCGCCGTCACACACACACACACACACACACGCACAGACACACACACACTCGCCGATACATAATAATAAAATACAGAGCACCCTACATGTACCAGACTACCAGTAGGCCACATTAATTTAAAATTAAACATAGCAGTTGGTGCTGAGTGGAGCGTCTGTCATGGTGTGATTGGTTATGTTGGTGGAATTGATTCTTAATTTCCCACGAAGGTGATCGCGGTTACGTGCCAGTTTAACTACTCATCTCCAATCCTCTCTGTATTTGTGAGAAGTGGCGCTGTCCTGAGTTGAAAGCCTATTTTACGGCTTTATTATCGAGTTAATAGGTGTGTGTGTTCGCGTCGGCCGCTGTCCATTTCCTAACGTTCTGAAATGCAAACAATTTTTGACTTTTTTTTTTTTTTGACACACACACACACACACACACACACACACACACACACACACACACACACACGGCCAGAGCGCAGCAGGCAGATGCGGGAGACTTGTTTAAATTATGACATAGGCTATATACATTAGATTTGGTATTTAGCTCATACTTTTTTGTTGGTGTATTTGTTTTCTGATTTATTAGAAGTTGAGTTTCAGTCTGTATGATAAATGAACACTTGTACATAAAGTGGTAACATGCTATGACATGTTATGTAGACTAAAAGGGAGACACCAACCTTTATAATTTGAATTGCTAATTTCCATCTCTTGTCCCTAGGCATTTACAGTGCACTACAATAATATATAAATGATAATTCCACATAACACTTATAGGGACACCTAGGACACGCCAGTGCATAGGCCTACTTCTTTTTATAATTTAAACTGACTTAAACTAATACACTAATACTAGTAGGGATTGCGTTCCACTCTTTTGAATAAGTTAGGGGTGTTAGAGCTAAACCATAAACAATAAAATTAAAGCTAATAATAATTTAATTAATAATAAATAATTTAAATTAAAGAGAAACGGGTATGTCTCCCTGTGTGTGTGTGTGTGTGTGTGTGTGTGTGTGTGTGTGTGGGCGCCGATTTACGTTTTCCCCCGTGGGTGCTCACGTGCGCACGCCCTTCAAAAAAAAAAAAAAAAAAAAAGGTTTGCATTTCAGAATTTTAGGAAATGGACAGCGGCTTAACCCGATAACAAAGCCGTAAAATAGGCTTTCAACTCAGGACAGCGCCACTTCTCACAAATACAGATAGGATTGGAGATGAGAAGTTTAACTGACACGTAACCGATCAGCTTCGTGGGAAATTAAGAATCAATGCCATCAACGCTCCACTCAGCGCCAACTGCAATGTTTAATTTTAAATGAATGTAGCCTACTGGCAGTCTGGCACAAGTAGGGTGCTCAGTATTTTATTATTATGTATCTGTGTGTGTGTGTGTGTGTGTGTGTGTGTGTGTGTGACAGCCGGCCAGCGAGGTTGTTAAGCTTGCAAGCGCTTGTGGAGTTTAACTCCGAAAATGCAGCTAACCACAGGTTACTCTTAAAATGGAAATGTGTTGTGATACTTATTATACAAATAATCCATCAACGGCGAAATAAAAGCCTCTTATTTACAAGAGCGGTCCGAGAGACCTCCAGCTTAGAGCCCCCGGCAGGCGCTAGCTGGCTGTCGCGTCACTTTATGGAGCTACTCAATTCCGAAAACTTTGAAACAAATTGTCAATTCGGCAACGATTTTGGCAAGACTGCCTATATTCGAAATCTAAAGAGTTCATTTCTCGCCTAAAATGTATTCAGAAGTGAATTTAGTGATGAATAAAATGGCAAAAATTGTTAAAATTGTCCTGTTGTTGGTCTGTCTATGTACCGGAAAGCCAATGGTTGAGGCACATGTGCATCACTTAAAAGTGTCCCCTGGAAACACTTCCGTTGTGGTGTGGGCTATTTGCACGTGTTGTCTTATTTGCACGTGTTGTCTTATTTGCACGTGTTGTCTTATTAGTGCGTGTTGTCTTATTTGCACGTGTTGTCTTATTTGCACGTGTTGTCTTAGTTGCACGTGTTTTCTTCTTAGTGCGTGCTGTGGTTTATTTGCACGTGTTGTCTTATTGTTGCGTGCTGTGGCCTCTCAGGGCCACCGTACAAATCAAACTATTAGGCTAACTGAAATAAAACAATGCCAATCTCTAGGTATGGTGAAGGGTATGTGATGATGTGGGGCCATTTTAATTCCAAAGGCCAAGGGAACTTTATCAGGATGCATAGTATCCTGGATCCATGAAATAACTGGCCTTTAAAAATAAAAATCTGCCTGCCTCTATGGGAATTTAACATTGGGGTGTACTTATTTATGCCCCTTGTATTTTAAGAAAGAATATTTATTTATTTACGATACGTTATTCATTCACAAACAAAATGTCCTTAAAGTTTGGATTTTTCCTCATTTTTTTTAATTAGGCACTAAGATCAATTTCCATAAGATGATTTTTTTATTCCTCTTTTTAGTCAACTTAAGCATGGGTGTGTAAATGTATGCACACCACTGTATGTCCAGGGAAGGGAAGAGAAAGTAGTAGAAAGTAGTCCCACCTTGTCTGTAGGGAGTCCCCGAAGCTGTGTTGGACACAAACAACAGCCCAGCATCGTAGAACACACCCATACCATCCTTCCCTCCACCTGGTGTGCAGCCTGTGTCGTACTTCTCTACAATATCCCACACCTGGGCAGTGGGAAAGTCATTCACACACACAAATACAACCAGACAAGACATAGGGTTGCACTAACTACACAAGTTAAACAGACATATCTATAAACTCACATGACAGTTCTGATATTTTATTAAACACATTTACGAGACACATTTACACATGCAATATATTTACTGCAGGAAAAGAACTTATACTGGATATTATTTGAACCCAAACGCAAACAAACATGAAAGTTAATGTCTAATTGTTTTATACACAGCTTTTTTTAAATGAAAACCCTGTCAACTATTTTTGTTAAATATAAAATTAAGAAAATACCTTTTTCTGGTTGAGACGGTGGTTGTTGTTTAGAACGTAGACACCTTTGTCAACTGCCACCAGTCCCACTGTGGCCCCTGGGTCTCCAGTTACCTTAAGACCAAACATCTTGCGAGGCTCATAGGATGGATTGGGTTTGGATGATTCCAGCCTCAGCTAAATGTGAAGGGGAGGTCAATGAATGAGGCAACGTTAAAGCAGTTAGACTATATAAAAAAATCTTACTATCTGTGTCTCACCGAGCCCATGCAGGAGTCCTTTACATTCACCCAGACAGAGTCTGATACCACTTCATTGCTAGTTGTGTGGTAGTAGGCTATGATGCGGAACGATGGCAGCATTTCTTTGGTAACAGTGACTGTAAGGGAAATCAGTATTTGGCCTCTTGTCTTGAAACGGCCATTTTTCACCAGTTGTCCTCTGCTCAGGATCTATGGACACAGATAACATCAGTTCTTATCTGACACGTATAGACTACACAGGTTGTGGGATGCAACAAAAAAAAGTTATACATGCATACATGCAGGTGTAAAACATCTCTCACCAGGTATGTGATGTCAATGTCATGATTTTCCTTCCTCTTGAGGATGAGGTTGACTTTCAGGGTGTCTCCTAATTCCAGTTCAGCTGTATCCACACCTACAAATGTGACATGAAGAGTGTTGGACACTGAGAAGATGTATTACATGGTGCATACATCGCCGAAGCCACCACCTTTTTTCAGGACGTCTCTTACCTATGTGAATGTAGCTGTTGCTTTGAGTGGTATATGGGAGAGCTACCATGGTGGCTGATGCTTGCCTTTCATTTGAAATACGATCATCCTTGGTCCTTGCCTGCAATTAACGACATACACACATGTAAGCATACACAAACCGCTGAATAAATAATAAATTAAAAACCTCTCAAGTCTATCCTATTCTATGGAGACCTTGCCTGGCATTAACCTAACAACAACAACAAAATCACTTAATAAAGGGCAACTATTATATAGCGTTATCAAGAATATACTTATTTTGAGTTTGTACTAGAACATGTTTACATGCTAATGTTAAAAAAACCATTTTATTATTCTCATACTGCCCATGGCAGCTGCACCTGTATTCACCCTCTGTATTGGAGCGCCTGTTTCTTTAAGCCCCCCCTCCTGACAAAGCCCAGTCTCCTCTGATTGGCCAGAGTGTTTCCTGGAATCTGCGCTCCGCAGCCTCCACTGTTGTTTTACTAATGAAAGTGGAGCTACTGCAACAGTGTATAAAACTTTGGACTGAAAAAAATCATCAATAAATTAGCTGCGGTTACCAAATATTTAGCACTACGCTAACGTTAGATTGTAATGGAACAAAGCAGCACTTTCAACTGTCAAAAATCACAGGTAAAAGCTTCTGAACCAAACACTACCCAATTGGACATATTTCAGCAGTTATGCGACCCGAAATCGGGGAGAATTTGACAAATTGGCAGCCAAGATGACATATTTTACTGCCGTTAGCATGTAGCTCCTATAGTTAGCAGTGGACACTAATAGAATATAGCAGCACTTTGTACAGTCAAAAATCAAAATTCGCAGCTAAAGACTTTTAAACCAAATACTAAATAACCGGAAATGTTTCAGGAGAATATGTGACCCACAATTGGGGAGAATTTAACAACACTGGCAGCCAAGATGACATATTTGACTGCCTTTAGCATGTAGCAGCATGTGACACCGCAGTATTTTAAATTAAAAAAACCACTCAAGTCCTGCCTACCAGGACCAATCATAGAAGGCTGGCTTAGAGTTGTGTAATACTTATCCGAGATAAAATAAAATAACTAAAATACGTTTACCTCATTATTTGAACAACATGAACATTAACATGAAAATCCGACATTATAACATTGTAGATATGAAATAAAATACGGAAAAGCATATGTCCACTTTAATGGATTAACAAAAAGACATACTGACAAGAATTGACAAAGATTTTCATACAATAGCTTGACAGTACAACAAGAAGCAGGCCATTGGGATGCTACATTGTTTCATTTCATTGCTGTTTTAAATGTTGTCATTTAATTGAGCAAGGTAAAAAGTGAATGTTTTTCTAGGTAAGACACTTCCAATTAACATCTAATAAGCTTTGGATCAAACTACAACTCAACTTAATTTTAGAATGGCACTGACTGTTTTCATCTGCCTTACCCTATTCTGTGTTGCCTTGAGCTGCATTTTTCAAGTTTTGGCCACCATAGGGCAGAAAAACATTAACAAGCGTGACCTCTATTTATTACATCACTGGCTTGCAAAGTTATTATAGCTAACATGTACTTTCAACATCTTCAGACATAGAACATTAGCATTAATTCATTGCTGATATTCACTTTCCTTTAAAGGTCCCATTGCATGAAAATTTCACTTTATGAGGTTTTTTAACATTAATATGAGTTCCCCCAGCCTGTCTATGGTCCCCCAGTGGCTAGAAATGGTGATATGTGTAAACCGAGCCCTGGGTATCCTGCTCTGCCTTTGAGAAAATGAAAGCTCAGATGAGCCGTTTTGGAATCTGCTTGTTATGAGGTCATAACAAGCAAGGTTACCTCCCCTTTCTCTGCTTTGCCCGCCCAGAGAATTTGGCCAACCCATGAGAGAGAGACATCATGGCTTTCAAACGAGAAAAGTGGGAGTTGGTCAAGGCCACACCTCCACCCTCTACCTTGCCCCTCCCACTCTCCTCCTCAATAGCTTCAGACACAGAAATGGCACATACTAAGGAAAGCTCATTGTGGGACTGGCTCTAGAGGCTGTAATTCTGCACCAAAGCTGAATTTTGGGAAAGAGACTTCAGATACAGTATTAGGGGACCACTAAGGTCTATATAAAAGCATCCAAAGAGCACCATGTCATGGGACCTTTAAGCTTTATTCTGTGGAGAACGTATAGCAGCTGCTGGAGGTTGTGTGAGAAGCTGGGGAAGCTGAAATTGTGGTTTGACTCAAACAAATTATCACTAAATCTAAATAGAACTAAATTGATGGTGTTTGGGAAGAGGAAAATGCAGTTGAATACAAAGGTTGTTTTGATGATTAACAATAATATGGTAGAAAGAGTTAATGAAAATATGTTTTTGGGATTGATACTAGACAACAACTTATGCTGGAAACCCCATATAAATCATGTACGTTCCAAGTTAGCAAAGAGTATTGGTGTTTTAGGTAAAACTAGGTATATTCTGAACCACAAAATATTGTACGTATTGTACTGCTCTCCTATATAACCATACCTGAATAATTGTGTGGAGGTGTGGGGAAACACCTACAGAAGCACCCAGCAAACAATATGCACACTTCAAAAAAAGCAGTAAGTATAGTGTTGGTCATTGCGAGCACACTAATGCTTTATTCTTAAAGTCATATGCTCTGACATTTATGGATCTAGTTGATTTTAAAATGGCACAATTAACGTACGAAGCGAGAAACAATTTACTTCCTGGCAACATTCAAAAATATTCCTGAACAGAGAGGGGGGCTATGATTATAGAGGGAAACTTAATTTAAAATTATAGCTGCTCTGCAGCAATGGTTTTGGCCAAGTATTTTAAGACGAAAAAGTGGTGAATGGAGAAGGAGGAGAAAAATAGCAAATACATGAGTGCAGGGCTGGACTAGGAAAATCGGCCCTGGCATTTTTGGCCCAGGCGGCCCACACCCACCATGATTGGTCAGACACATTCCCTGCAGACAGTCCTCTATTATATGAGTTGCCTAGTGTTCTGCGTTCATGTGATATTTTTGTATCCTTCAAGAGGGGTCTCAAGACATATCTGTTGATCTTACACTTAAATAATAAATTAATTCTTAGAGTTCTGATTTGTATATTTATGGTATTTTTTTATTATTATTGATATTTGATATTATATTGCTATTATTATTGTTATTATTACTATTTTGCTTCATATTGGCTTTTAAACACTGTTTACTGTTAATTTTAACTATTGTAAGATTCATATTTTGTCGCTTTGGCCAAAAGTGTATGCTAAATACAATACCAATAACCATAACCCTTCCCAAAACCTACAATAAAGCTGAGAGTAGTATATGCCCTGGAAAAGAGCTAATTAAGCAATTCAAGGAACACTGATGCTTGTATCAACACTGATTTTATAGATCACACAGACTTTTCAGCTACCCAACAGGCCAACCGCTAGCATTTTCAATGTAAGCTTAAACAGTTAGGTTACCTGACAGCCACTAACTTTAATGTTACAGCCAAACTGCTTGTTGTCGTTATGACGTGAGGCACACATAACGCGAGGGCGCGCGCGCATACACACACACACACACACGCCCTCACACACGCCCTCCATTCCTGAGAGTCCCTGTTAATTTGCCTACTCCTTACCACGTCGTCAACTACTCTCTCTTCCATCTTTTCCTCTCTCGCTCCCATGGCCCTGTCATGGTCACTCTACTCCTCCTTGGCCTCTTCCCTGTCATGATGTTGTTTCTGCTTCTCTGTATAGCCAGCCACCTCTCCTCCTTCCTCTACTTCAGGTATGCTGATGTTGAAGCAGCTACTACAGCCCCAAACATGTCAGAAATGTTGGCACATTTTGAGGCATCCGCCTGTAGATTCTTAATCTTTTTCTCCCGTAATTTCTCTGCACCTCCCTTGTGCTTTGGTGGTCATTTGTCCATGTGGATGCTAAACTTCCAGCATAAGCATACAGCTCGTGTCTGGTGTCTGTCTCAGGGCCGGGAGGCGTGGTCATAGTGGGATTCGTAAATTTGCGGCCGGGAGTGGGCCGGCGTGCTCATCTCCAATTTTTAAGAGTTTTGTTAACATTAGTCACTTAGATATCAATGCATGGGAAAATATGGTCCAGGTTGAATAATAACAAAATTACTCTTTAAACTTGCGTTTGCTAAAAAAATAAATATAAAAAATAGAGAGACTTACGGTGATCGTCTGACTTTGGGCCACTGTATTTATGGTAAGCTTTGACATGCCATTGGCTCGGGTTAAAGCCTGCACTTGGCCTGGGTCGACCACCACTGCAACACCGTTTGCCGGAGTGCCGTCAGGATTCACAACTTCAACCTGCCATCAAAGACACAAACAGCTGAACAATCAGAAAGAAGATTCTAAAAAAACATATTAAGTTCATTCATGTTATAAGATTAGTTTTAATGCAAACTTCCCTAGCTGTGCACTAATGACTTAAATTAGATTAGATTAGATATAGTGACCCAAATGGGTAAACATTTCTCTTTTTCTCTGGAATCTCACCTGTTAGAGAAAACCAGCCTTTGCTTCATAATGAAATCCATGACGGATGAAACTTTCATATTTAGAAAATATTGCCATCTGTGTTTGTATCTGTATTTTTAGAGTAACTGTATTCATTAATGAAATGTTTTCTGTAAAAGATTTTTCTAATTTAAGTAAAAATGTAAAAATTATTTTGCTCTCAATTTATATAAATCTAAATAAGTACTTTACCGTAACATCAAAGGACATTCCTGGTTTGAAATATTTGGGCGTTTTCTTAAAGGTGATAGTGTAAGGTGATGTAACAATCTGGATACTTCTCAACTCCGCCTCCACCATTTCACCACCTGTGAATGAATGCAGAAACACAAAACTAATTTTAGTTTACTTTCTTTTGGATTAACTGATACAGAACAACATATCCAGATATCTGTATTTTATTTTTCGTTCTTCTTCTTCTTCTTATTATATTTTATTATTATTATTATTATTATTATTATTATTATTATTATTATTATTATTATTATTATTATTGTCTACATTGCTGATATGAGTTATTTTGTGGGGGAGGACAACACTCTGGTTGCCATTGCTAGCCAAAGAGCAACTAGTGTGTGTACATGGTTCAAAAGGTGATCCCCATGTTGCCCAGGCTGCTATAATAATAATAATAATAATAATAATAATAATTATTATTATTATTATTATTATTATTATTATTATTATTATTATTATTATTATTATTAATAATAATAATAATATTATTATTATTATTATAAACTGATAATAAACTGATAATACTGATAGTTAATTTGACCAACATATGATCAAACATAGTGAAGAAGTACAAACACACAGTCTCTCTTTCTTACCACTCCCCGTCAGCACACTGGCAGCTACATATATGGAACTCCCCACCAGTTCAAGGATGTTTGGGTAGGTCTGTGTGATGTGCTCTCTCTTCAGTTTGACCACTCCAACACCTTCCTCTATCTAATGTGACATAAAAGAAAAATGCATCTTGAAATACAACCCGTGAAATACAGTACAGTAAACAATTGGAGGTATACTATAGGTGTCCTTTTTTCATGTTTTAGAATCTTGCAGATTTTGTATTATTGGTAAAGGCCAAGATGTATACATATACTGCATACGGCAGAATCACCAATCAACAGACGTCTAAGTATGAGCTCACCTGCACTCTCTGAAGAGAACTTGGAAAGCTCTTCTTACGACCCTCTTGCATAAATCCAAACACCACGTAGGCCATCCCATCCACCTCTTGACCAAACAGATACCTAAATCCACAATGTTTAAGCCCACAATGAAGTAAACAAGGAAAGTAAATAGAACAAACACTAAATAACTAACAGACTAAAAGAGTATGAGGCACAAAAGCTTCTGAACATCACCCTTTATTTTCTCCTTCCATCAATCTCCCAATCAGGTCTCTAAAGCCACAAAACCAAAACCTTCACATACGTAGCTTTGATGTTGACGGTGAGCTCTTGACTGTCCACGTAGAAGAAGGAGCTTACAGGCATCAGTTTAACTTCAAAACTGGGCAGCACTGAAAAATCAAAGGAGTTTTATTGTGGGTCCAATCAAATAAAAAAATAATGAATGTTATAGCTTTTTAAATATTAAATATAAATACAAATAAAAGTGCAGGTCATGGGGCTCACCATATTCTTTGACCTCGAAATCTGCAGAATAGCTCTGCTGTGGGTTGCTCTGGAACTTCGCCACCACTTTCCACAGTCCGAGACTATACACACACATACACACACACACACATGATAAACATTATTTCATCATTATTTATAAGCACAAAGTATAAATATCAAGTTAGAAGTGAATTTGAAGCTATTTATATCTTGCACAAATTGAGATATACTTTATATATTTTTTTGATTATTCTTTGTTGAGGGGAGGGTCACCCAAAATGTTTTAGTCTAGGGTGTGTATGGGGGGGGGGGAGGGGGGGGGGTGTTCACCCAACTTTTGTATTCATGAAAACAGCAAAATTTCAAAGTGGCTTGTTTGGTGCATATTTTTCCATGTAGCTCTCTGTCTCGGCCCTCCTTCAACTGCCAGATGGGTCTGACCCATGAGTTTGCTGGGGGGCAGGGGGAGCACTGACCCCCCCTGGTAGCTGAAACAGGTAATTGCATTGTTTAAAAAATGAGTGGAATAATTACGTCTGGCATGACCAGATATTTTATAAATATCTTAAATAACACAAAACAACTAAATGGTGGTAGGTAATACAGCTGATTTCATATACTGCTTTAGTAAAAAAAATATTTCCTGGCTGACGATGGGAGCAGCAGGACGCAAAAAACGAAAATCACTGTTGCACTAGTCTGCACATCTTGCCGTGCCAGTGTTGCAATAAAGGTTGTCTAAATGCCATGTATATACATTTGATGTCAGCTTACTAATTGATTGTGGGTTTTGTGTAGATTTGGACTTTTATACATTTATTCCACTTTCTTTATACGGCGAAATGGAGAGTCATCGTTCACCTGTTTGGAGCTGGCTGGTGAATGTGACGCACGTATAGGCCTTGTTGGATACATCGTGACCCTTTTTGTGGATCTACTGATCGCTGTGGATTACTTTTTTTTCGTGTCATTGGATTACGGCAAAATACAGATCTTTTTCCTTAACGTGTCTTAACGTTTTATGGTGTGATTGCGCTTAGTTTCTGTGTTTGGAGAGGCATCTCCACACACTGTAGGTCGAACACTGATTGTTCTCTGTTACATTTTAGTTGAATTTAAGTGTCGGGGCATTCCGCCACCATCTGTCTATTGCGTTCCAAGACAGCCGTGCCGCGATTGGATTTCATAAGGGCAAATTGTTAAATTGTTACAATGTAATTTAAAATTTGCTTTAAAAATAAACATATATGTTTTGGAATATAATGTTCAGCTTCGGCAGCTTGACCTATATGCTAAAATATACAATGACCGAGGAAGCCTAGTGACGGGTCCATAGCAACCAATTTGTGTGTTGAATTTGTTACCCAGTGTGCTTTGCTTAATGATGTCAATGTTTTATTGTTTTATTTCATGTGAATACTAGTTTACTAGATGAGTAACTTAGTATTTGAAGTAATGCAGTAATGCAGGAAGTGTGCATTTAGTTTCCATGCTTATTGTGTTTCCACAACAATGTTAGTGAGTAAATCTACTGAAATGGCCACCACACCATGACAGAGGAGTGTGATGTATGATGTATTCCTTATGACTTGTCTCTCTTAGTTACACTGTTATAGTTCTAGACTGCTGGGGGACTTCCTTTGACACACTGAACTGCTCTCTCCTCTCCCTTTCTAATACCATTTGTGTGTATCCCGTCCCAGAAATACTTGTTATTAATCCTAGCTTCTGGGGAGTTTACTCCCCGGAGTCCTTATGTTTTTTTTCATCCAGCATATTTCGTTGGAGAAAGTTGGCACCAAGATCTTGGTTGCAGCTGTCGCCGTGGTCCTGCTGCACTCCCTGCTAAGCTCTGCGGTGCCCTGCAATGTCATGCTGCGTCCTGCTGAACCCTGCTGCTTCCTGCTACGTCCATCCATGCTCTGCTATGCCACGCTACATCTTGTAACGCCCTGCAGCGCCCTGATATGACATGAACTACTACGACTACCATTTGAAGTCACTGTTCCATTATTAATGTGACTATTACTGCCACTGTTCATCACATCCCCAACCGGCACCGTCAGACACCGCCTACCAAGAGCCCGGGTCTATCCGAGGTTTCTTCCCAAGACTTACTCTATCTATAAAGTGTCTCGAGATAACTCGTGTTATGATTTGATACTGTAAATAAAATTGAATTGAATTGAAATTGAATTGATGTGTAAGATGAGAAAGCAGAGGTTAACTCATATATGTCATGGCTGTAAAAAATCAAAGGGCATATGTACATCTGAGCCAAGCACAAACCAGTACATCAGGCATCAATTCATCGCTGGGGAGGGTCATGCCTCTTTTCCAAATAATTTTGGGGGGTCATAGAAAGGGAGTTTTCAGGTTGGCCAACAAACTGCACAATAAATACTGTAGAACGGTGTTTTGCGTTATTAGGATGATTATTTTAGTCCATTGGTCTCCAAGATATTTATCTTGACACCCAGAACCTCCTCAGGCCATGTGTGAAGGACTCTGACTTCATGTTTAATATATCTCTACCACAGAAATAAATCATTTTGGAACACTATATTGGTAACATGGACAATAATTGTAGAAAGATAACATAAACATATTGAAATTTGCTTTGCTTAATCTTCAATGATTTAAGACATTAATCTTTTGAAATTTAGGTCACCTGTTTTCCATGTTAACATCTAAATGCACCACTAAAGAGCAGAATGTATAGAAATGAAATGAAAATAAAATACTAACCTGACAATTTCAGCAAGTTGGAAATCTCCAGAGTGGATCCCTGATTTCAAAGAGACTGGATCAAGTGGTAAGATGATGCCTTCAGGGGTCTAAAAATAAACAATATTGAACAACCATAAACAGAGAGCTGTGCAAGTTTACAAATTGATTTAGTAAGTCCATGGTATATTTGATGAAGGTCATCCACTTTTTCAGGTATTTCTAAAACATCTCCACTGAAAGAAGAGTTCAATGTGCAACTTGACCATTTATTTTTTCTTGCAGTTATTTTTACAGTAAGTAGCAAGACATGTTTTACTAGAGTCATGAAACCTAACAAAGACAAGGTTAACTGTGGATCTGTTTTTTTTTTTATTTCGGTCATTTGTAGGAAAATTATCTACTTTTAAGCATTTGTGATATCACCTCATCAAGAGGCTTCATGCTCTTAGTTTCAGCTGACTATATAACATTACATTACAATCTGTGCTTATCAAAGATAAAATACAATACCACAATCTCGATGGAAATGGAAGCATCAGTTTGAGTTTCGGCATCCCTCTCTACGGGCTCCATACGGGGCGTCACTGCAAACATCCTGTAATGAACTGACAGAGCAAGAAAGATGTTGATTTTGCTGCTCAAGGTTGGAGGAAGGTGTATTTTGATTTTACTATTCCACTTATGTCAAGAGGGGTTCAATTTACTTTAATTTACAGTACAATTCAATTCTGGAAAAAAAGAGTCTCACAGTGTGTTTCTTAACAGTTATGCAGCTCAGTATTGAACTCACCTTTGCTGTTGGGGGTGTAGAGGGTCTTGTCAGTCTGGATGAAGATGTACCCAGACTGGAAGGACACTAAGACGACTTTCTCCAGCAGTCGGTCAGGGAACTGAGCTTGCAGGTACACATACTGCTTTATGGTAGGATCCTTACTGAAGCTTCCAGGAGGGATCTGAAACCAGTATGATGAGACATAAGCAGTACATGCATCAGGAGCAGGCTGGGGTACATCATGTACATTTCTGGATTCATATCTACATTCTTTGTGGTCGTGTTAGAAAATGAAGCCAAGTAACAGTAACATGCATATACAGCGTGACGGTATTTCATTTACAGTTATTTGTCCGAGCTCCTGGAAGTTTCTTGCACTGGTAAGGGTCACAGATGTGGATGTCAGCTTTGTAGTTTTGGTTGGATGGCTCATCACGTTGATGTTGACCAGGATGTTTTCCCCGGTGCAGTCTTGACATTCCACAAAGACGTTTTCTGCTGTTCCTACCCGCAACAAGTTAGGGGCAGACATCACCTTCCTGCAGAGCAGCGGTGAGATAGAGAAAGATATTATTGTGAATTTACTGTAGTCCCTGGGCAGAAGTGACACCAATAGCATTCATGATGTACTGACAAACATGTTCTTTTTTTAAGCACTATAAAACACAAACATTATAATGGAGAGTCGCCAGTGTTCATACACATGGTTTACAGATGTATTTGTTTGTACAAAGTTTTTCCCCTACTTATTCCTTTTTTTATCTTCTGACCCCTCAGTTTTATGTTGGAGAACCACTGTCTCTGAGTCTGCGAGTTAAAGTTTCAATTCAACCAAATTACCAAATGTAACAGAGTTGGAAATAGCCTTCATGAATTTCTACAAAATAGATGTGTTGGTTACATATGTTTTGGAGCCACCTGGTGGGTTAATAATGCAACTGCAGGCAAAGTGTTTCTTATTGCGCACTGTACATGCCTTCAGCAAAGAGAAAAACATTGAAGCTGGAGTTGGGAGCATGCAAACAGTGTTGCTACTGATATGTCTGTTTAATATTTTAAAATTGTGTTTTGCCAGTATCAGTAACATATATTTTGATTATAAGCGCTACTAGCATGTCACCCAAAAGTTACAGACACGTATGTGCAGTAATAGTAACTTTAGCCACGGGTACCACTTTTAGTAGCGTGCCAAGCTAATGCTTAGTTAGCTAGCCACACACAATGTTTTTGCACTACAGCAATATGTCGTAAATAGAAAAATAATTGGCGTTCCATTTACAATTTATTTTCTGTGGACAAAATGTGCATTCAGAATGTTTTAATATTGCTCTTGAAATATGTTACATAGATATGAAATAATGCTTTTGCTGCACTATTTAAAATCTTACAAAATAAAACCACTATATGATCACACTCCAATGTAAAGAAAAGACTAAAATAGCATTGTAATGTGAAAATGCATTTGAGTCTTTTGTGAAAGTCAGAGAAAGAAAAGAGAAAAACATTGAAGCTGGAGATATGAATGCTTGCAGTTGCATAACACACTGTTGATGAAGATTATGTGCTGTTGTGATTTTTTTTTTACACCAGATTAAAGAGAGCAAGAGAGCTATGTGGCCATTCCATCCTTCCTGCACCATAATCTTTAGGGGACACATCCACCATCAGTCCACATGGACACATAGTTACACAAAGAAAACAAACCTAAGGGAAATACGGCTCTTGTTATCAGACAGAGAGAAAAAGCCCAACAGACAATAGCGGACCAACTGAATGCGTAAGGATTTAAAAAGATCTACTTAGGGCCTACTAGTCACTCCACATTTTTACAAAGTTGTACACTCTATTTTAATATGCTTGTTTTATGTGTTGGTTTTATTTATGTATCTGTTTTAATCCGCTAAATGTGCTGGTTTTACTGTAAAGTGTCTTTGAATAGCCTGTAAAGCACAATATAAATAAAATGTTGTATTATTTAGTCTACTTTGAAAGAAGGAAGTTACTTCAATACACACTGTAAGCATATCCGTAAAACAATATGGCCTATTAGTCATGTTTTTTTTTCACTCCCAAGCCCCAAGATGTGTGACAGCACCAAAATAAAAAGATTAAGAAGCTTTGTGGCATTCCAACACATTCTCACTCCCATCTCGTAAAATACGGACGTTTGGTCAGGTGCCATTGTCGTTGTTATTGACGCTAAAAGTCTCCTTTAGAGTCCGCTGCATGGTGTGGGAAAATCCCCGTGCCCCCCCCCCTGCCTCCCACCGCCTCTCCACGTTGCACGGGGCAAATTCACGGGGAGAGCAGTTGTCCCACTTTATCTCCGGTGCCATTTCTTACCATCAATATAATTGCAATAGTAGGATTTAAATCAAACTTGTGACAGCAATAGTGACAAGTAATGCATGCTAATAAAAATGAAGCAGATTTAACACATAAAACTCAAGGATTAATCTTAGCCTGGCTGTTAGCCTGCTCTGGATCAGGCTAGCTGCAAATAATAAATCTCCATCGTTACTTGGCTGGGTTTAATTCAACCTGCTTTTGTGCAACCAAATCAAAGCTAAATTCATCCAGGATAACTTGAATATTCCTTATCCTGGCTTTGTGCAACAGGCCCCAGGAAGATGAACATTGTTTTCTGTGTAAATTAACTAAAGCACATGTGGGGGGTGTAAAGGTAAGGCAGGTCTACTTACAATGGAGCTCCATCAGCCAGAGAAGTCAGAGAGACAAAGGCCAGAGAGGCCAGCAGCCACAACAGAGTCCTACTCATCCTTCAGCCTGATCCTGATCCGCTCTAGACTGTCGTTCTGCAGCACCCTCCTTTTATTCCCCCACAACCCCCTATCCCCCCCCCCGCACCCACCACCACCACCACCTCCACTTCACCTCAATGATGTCTCACCAGTCCTCCTTTAAAGTGGCTACCTTCATACCCTGTCCCATCGTTTTACAAGTGCACATTTCTGACTAAAACTGACTTTATTGTTAAATGCAGGCATTTTGAATAATATTTATTGTGCATATATGTATTATGTAAGTGCAATATGGTGTGGCTAGACTTGGATAACTGCATTTGGAAATGTCTCATGGACTTAGACTTTGTTTGTATGTGAACTCATTACTGCTTTTTAAATTTTCTTTGTGGTTATTCCTTTTAGACATGCAGTGTTCCTCTTGGTTCTAACTGTTGTCTAACTGTGTTTCTATTAAGGGCTCTTACAAAGAGAGACAAAAACAGCATTTAGCAGTCCAGTGACATGACAAAATGATTTGAAGTAAGTCCAAACGTAACATTTTTAAATATTAGTATTTGTCATAAGGAATATGTTTTAGGTACGTAAGTGTGTTTTATTAGATTCTGGTATATATGCAGTATATACAATGTAAACGTGTTTGAATTGCACTGTATAATGTTTTCCATTCAAGCTATTGGTAAAGATATACAGTATTCTTTGACCAAATACAATTTATGTTGTGCAAAACTGTGTTTTATGCGTTTTGACAGTTTTGCTTTCAAAAATGTACAGTAGTAAATGTACTTTAAATATTTAGCAGGAGCAGGAATAATGATGTACAAAATACTTTTAGCAGAAATCAGATTTTAGACATTATCATGTAGAATTGATAAACCAAACATAGGCGTGATTCCTAACAGATTGGGTTGATTCAACATGAAAACATTCTGTATACAAGTTAGTTAAGTAATTGAATATATTGAACATAATAAAGAACTTTTAAATACAAGACCTTTGAATTGAACATGAATTTAATGAATGAGATGTTAATATGTGCAACAGATTTCTACAGTTGTGTAAATACAAACACAATTCCACATGATTTCCCAGCAGCAGTTGAGAAACTTTGTTATCTCCGCTCTGAGGAAAAGGATAAACAGTAGAAAATCAATGAGGGTTTAGCATACAGTCTAATGAACAGTTCACTGCAAAATTACAGAAAAAAGTATTCTAAACTTATGTTTTTTTCTTTAAAGGACTACTTTTTACTACTCTCGTAATTACTATTTTGAGCCTGGTAAATGAGCATACTTACACATAATCAAACATATTGCATGTGCACACAGACAATGTGGGTCAAAGTACAATTAGGGCTATTCAGCAGCAAGGAATTTTCTCCAATAACAACAATAATTGTATTATGTGATTTTAATGTTTTAATGCATTTCTTGAAATTATTATTAATTATTATAAAACTAAGTATATATTTTGGAAAGTATTCAGATCATTCGTTGGATATTTGATTAAATTCATTCAATGTGATTGATTCAAAGATTAAAGTGAATTTTGATACAATGTTGTGGAGGTTATTTACTGCACACAGGCTTGGGAGTTATGGGGCCCTATTATAACGATCTAAGCGCACGGTGTGAAGCGCCTGGCGCAGGTGCTTTTAGGGCGTGTACGAATCCACTTCTGCTAGTTAAACGGCGGAAAAAAGGGTCCGTGCGCCAGGCGCATTGTTTAAAAAGGTTGTACTTACATGTCTTAATTAATCATATCTGTGTTTTGGGGGGTGTAATAAACCAATCAGAATGTCATCTCCCATTACCTTTAAAAGCCAGGCGTGTTTGTACCTTGGCACATTGCTATTATGATGGCGGATTTGCTGAGCAGAAAAGGAGGCATTTTCAGGAGAAGAAACTGATCTGCTCGTGCGTGAAGTGAATGCTGCATTATTGACTTTAGACCAGGTTTTTGTTGGTCAATGGCGCGATCACTTTCCGCTGCCTCAAAATAGCAATAACGCCAAGAATGCACCTGAACACACCTCCCTGTAAGACCAGCACGCCCATAGGTGCACAGATGGGCGCAGGTGCATTTGCTATTTAAACAACGTGGACGCTGGACGGGAAATTGCCAACTGCGTCGGTCTTAACCTAGCAAAGACACCTGCATCGGGCTTTGCACTGCGCTGGGTGCAAGATAGGGTCCATAATGATAAATACAAGGAGATAATAGTCGACAAATTTGTCAAATGTCAAAGATTTTGCCATACAATTTACACCAATGAATCTACTCCTTTAATATCTCTTTGTAGTAGGCCATTGCAGTCAACGTGGTAAATCAATTAGCTACGGAAAGACAAATAGCTTAGCTTAGTACAATGACTGTAAGCAGATCGAAACAGCTAGCCTGCCTCTGTCTGTCAACCCCATGGTGACGACAAGACTCCAGTAAGTGACTGTGCAGAGCACATAACCCCCCCTAATATTATATTGTAGTTTTTGTACAGATTAAACAAACTATAACATGTTAATTAATTAGCTTCAGAGGTGCTGAAAGATGAATATTACATTTGGACTGTGCCAGGCAAGTTGTTTCCCCCATTTCCAGTCGTTGTGCTAAGCTGTAGCTTCATAGTTAATGGAAAAACATGAGAATGGAATTAATCTTCTTATCTAACTCTCAAAAATAAAGCCAATAATATGTCCCAAAATGCCAAACTATTTTGTTATAGCCATACTCTTTTTGCAAATATTTTTGAGTTAGTATCTTACTTTTACACCGGTTAACTGTTAAGTGCACATACTATGGACTGTCAAACACAGTTATCAGTTGGCCACATTTATATTGGCTACAGTGAACATTCAGGCAAAGTTCAATCTGGCTTTACATTTTGTTGTTGCATTTCAAAGAGTTTTTACATTTAGGATGAGGTTGATTTGTCATCCTTTTAGAACTCACACTGAACAGTACAGTAGATCTGCTTGAGAACTAAATTCTAACACTTTCCACCTATGCCACAAAGCATCTGGCTACTGGAAGGAAGCTTCTTTGTGTGACTTGAGTATAAAAATGTCATTAGGCTTATGTCTTTGTGCTTAACTTTTATTCTGGTTGACTCATTTTTATTTAATGTTTAACTTCTGATAAGCCCCAATTTCCGCCTTGAGAAGTCACAGTGTGTCTTTGTTCTGCATGTTGACAGGAGTTCTACTATTTGGACATGAACAGTTTGTTTGATTAGTAATAATGAAACTAGGCCACGCCAGACTGTGCTCAGCTGACAAACCAAACAGCCTTCTAAACTTGCACAAGGCTTTTTCTCTCTAATTATTAAACCTTCATGATATCAGAGTGATTGATGATTTTTGGCAAACAGAACCAATACACTTTGCTCCCTCTACTGAGCTATGTGGTTTGTGTTTACAGTTTTTCACAATCGCTATGACACTTTTTTCAATACTTTTAACAACTTTCCTAAACTCTTAACACAGTTAGCACAACATCCGTCTGTGTAGGCTATACAATTAACCCATTTCTTGTTGCTTTGACACAAAATGCATTCAGTTAACACAAATTTAAAATGCTTGAACTTCTTTTACACACAAGCTCCACCAAGACCAAAACAATGGATCTTCACTGCCAAATTTACAAATGCTTTCACACTGTATGTCAGAACAGATAGCATCATGTTCTAAACCTAACTTATAGGCTAAAGTCAAAGTGAACAGCTGATCATATTGTAAATTGAAACACAAATATGTTCCCTGCATTTTATATATGCATTTATTGAGAAACAGCTGATTGAAGCTATGCAAATAGATCGATCACAGCTGATTCCCTTCTAGGAAACACACTCAGGTGTTGAGGTTCTTTCAATCGCATGATCATATGGTAGTACAGTAAAAGAGGACCTATTTGAACAATATACTGTAGATGAACACAGAAAATAAGAAAAATGCCTTCACGAGGGAGAGGAAGAGGAGTACCAGGACAATTCTGTCTCTGTCTCCTTTTTTTCACAAACCGTACTTTCTATAAAGCCACTCTGAGATGGGTCAATCATTTTTTGTATTGAATCTCTGCAGCAAACGAAAGAAAATGGTGGCCGGGTTGGCTCAGTGGGTAGAGCATGCACACATATACTTGGAGGTTTATGCCTTGACGCAGATATCCAGGGTTCAAATCCGACTTGTGGCTATTTCCTGCTTGTCTTCCCCCTTTCTCTCTCTGCCCTTTCTCAACTAGCTGTCCTGTTGAATAAAGGCAGAAAACCCCAAAAAATAATCTTTAAAAAAATTTGCTAAACCCAACAAAACAAAAATGTAGAGGCTTCAACTGAAACTGCAGTGCAAAACACAATCTATGATCAATACAGTCACTTTTGTCTGTTGTATAAGGGCAGACCTGATACATAAAATTATGTAGTTTCTGTTATTCCATGGGATGTTAGTGTTTTTTATGACATTGTGCTATGATTGACTAAATGTTCCTGTTGGGAGAGAACATCTGTTAGTGTTTTGGAAGAATTATTTGATTTTGAGACATGATTACATTGTTTTGGTAAACACAGTGTATTGTGTTAGTGAATTATTGTATTTTGAAAATTGGTGTTGGAGTTTAGTTTACAATGTGTGATTTTGAGCATGAAATTAACCGTTTTGCCAATCGTGTGTTGTAGGTGTGTTGGTGCGTTAAGAGTTTAGGAAAGTTGTTAAAAGTATTGAAAAAAGTGTCATAGCGATCGTGAAAAACTGTAAAAAGTAACCTACAAAATAAAATAAAAATATGAGAAAGTAAAACAATTGAGACAATTTGATGGCACAATAAGAAGAAAGACAGAGAGGGAGCGAGAGAGAGAGAAAAAGAGAGAGGGGGAGAGAGGAAGAGAGGGAGAGATAAAAAAAAAAGCTGTTTCTGATTGGCGCAGACGGGACACGTGGACACCTGCATTTGCATATGGACAGACAGGTGATCGTGGGAGAAAATAGTTTTAGCTATACCGCGAACATACGTACCACTGACTGGATTAAGAGTTTTGTCGGTTTTCCAGAGCATCTTGCTTTGAACTAACAGTCATCACAGGGCACGTCGTCGGCCATTGCACCTGGACGCTCAAAAACCAGGCAGGTAGGCCTACATTTACATTTGAGCTGAATTGCTCAAATATCTAGGTTATCCCCTCAAAAGAAGACAACACGTAGGTCCTACCGGTCGAACAACAACCGAACATTTTCTGAGCGTCTTCGTGAGTCAGAGAGCCTGAGGAAGCTCCTTCACCCCTACAGTAGGCCTATCAGCGGTTTCACCTGTCATTTCGCAGCAGCAACAGGCTCACCTGAGCTGAGGGGCCAAGACACCGGTTAAACAGGTGTAGCAGGACCTGCTGCATTCCGCCGTGCGCAGACATGCAGCAGTCTGTGGCAACATAACGTTAAACTTTCGGTGGATGTGTCAGTGTCGGTGTGATTGTGTATGGGTTAGTGAGGAAATAGGTCTTTTCAGAGTCTGAATTAGTCAAACACCTTTTTCTTTCCAGGAGAAAAATTACCCGTGGCTGTCACGTTAAAGGACGTTAATGGTAGGCCCATGTATTATGGCACCATTATATTCATGAGTTTGATTAACTTGGTGGTTCCTATACTGTAGTTTTGGTGTTCTGTCCATGTCAACATATTATATGTTCATTTATGGACTCATTTACACTCATCCCAGTCACAAAGGTTGTCGTGTGTGAAGGATAGCAATGCAGGTATAGTATTGATTGATTTAATAAAGATGGAATTTCTTAGTAAAGATGTAACTTCTTTTGTTTTAAATATTCTGTACATTTAACTGCATTTCAGCATTTCAGAACAACAGTCAACACTTATTTTTATTCATCTGCTGATTATTTTCTCTATGTATTTTTTTGTCTATAACATATCAGAACATAAAGAGGAATTACATGCAGTGTGTGTGTGCGTGTGTGTGTGTGTGTGTGTGTGTGTGTGTGTGTGTGTGTGTGTGTGTGTGTGTGTGTGTGTGTGTGTGTGTGTGTGTGTGTTAGCTTTAATACTTTTCTGGTATTTCTTCAACTAGTCTACAGTTCTTGTCTTGACTAAGTCATGGCCGTGATATTTTTTTTAAAATTATTTCTCCATTATGGGGGTGGCTGTAGCTCAGTCTGTAGAGAGTTGGGTCGCTGGTTCCGGTCCCTGTACGGACCAAAGTAAGGCGTGGACTGGTAGCTGGAGAGATGCCATTTCACCTCCTGGGCACTGCCAAGGTGCCCTTGAGCAAGGCACAGAACCCCCCAACTGCTCAGGGTGCCTGTCCAGCAGTCGCAGCCCACTCACTCTGACATCTCTCCATTTGTGCTTGTAGAAGGACCTGAGCATGTGTGTGTATTTCAGGCCTGTGTGTAATAACAGAGTGAAAATTGTAATTTTAATAAAAAGAATAAAATAAAAAATATTAACTTGTGCTTTAACTCTGCACCAGATCGACCCATACTGTATGCATCTAACTTTCTCATGCATGTTGACCTGCCTTCCCCCTCCCCCCCACAATTTGTGATTTATGACTAAAAGGTGATTTAACACAGACGATAGGGCTGGGTGGTATGGAGAAAATCAAATATCACAATATTTTTGACCAAATACCTCTATCGATACCGCAATGATATTGTAGTGTTGACTATTTGTGCTTTCACAAAATATTTACACAATGAGATTTTTGATTAAATAATCCTCAATAATGTGGATATAATGACTAAGTGGGTAAAGGCAAATAATAGAACAGTTACAACAGTCTGGAAAATTCAGAAAATTACATAACTTTACTGTAATGCAGCCTTTAAAACCAGGAAAAAACAACTTATGCCATGTTACGATATTCAAAATCTAAAACGATATCTAGTACGATATATTGCCCAGCTCTAATAGACTACCTCTTTTCTTAATTAATGCTGACTAATCTAAATGATCTTTGTTTTTCCTCTCACACATAGAATCTTGGACAGTGACGAGACCCATTTGATCAATCCCAGATTTCGTCATTTTCACCGACGTGATCGAGACTTTTCTATTCCTCAGGGAGGTGAGTTCAGAGAAAACACTGTTGTTTGATCTATATATGTGTTTGCTTTTGGGGAGTCTTTGGGAACTTAATTCATATTATTAGGAAAGTTATTCTCCATACATATTTAATTTAAACTACCCTGTAGACAAATTACACTTGGAAATTCAGCATAGTTGATCTGCTATGCATTGACTGGAGGTTATACCACAAAATTACACAGTTCTCCCCAGGAAACTTCTTGGAAATGATTTGGATATTGCATACCAAAACATCACATGCTGCATGTAATCAATCAATAGTTTTATCTGGAGTTATACATTCACTGACCCCTCGGCCTGGCTTGCGTAGGATTCTCCCCTCCTTCCCAGCTGTCTGTCACCATGGCGATGCAGGTGTTAATCCCACCTGCATTGTCAGTGCTGTCCTTGCTCAGCTTGGCGCTGCTGCTGCTGCTGTGTGTCATCAGGAAGAAAAGAAGGATGGAGGGAACATACATGCCCAGTGCAGAGGAGAGGAAACAGACGGGATCAGCGGGATCTGAAAAACCTGGCCTGCCTCTCCCATTGCCCAAAGAAGAACGCCTCATATGATGAGCGTTTAGAAATAGACTCAACCCCCCCACCCCCCCACCCATGTCACTGTGTAAACCTGTGGATCAATACCTCCCATTTTCTGCTGTTGTTCCTTCCATTTCCCTGCATGAATGAAGAAATATGTCATTTGAGTTTCTGTCGTATTCCTTTGATCAAAATAACTCACTCCCTTTACTCTGCCACATGAGGAACATGAGCTGAAGTATATTTTGTATTTGTACGGAGGTTAGTATTTTTATTTTATTTTTTTTACTGTTCTGTGTATTTATATACAACACTCTGTTTTACACTACTTCCAGTTATGAAGTATATTGATTAAAACACTGAAAATGACTGTCATGCACTTTTATGTCAAGCTCTGAGAAGCTCAATTTATTAGAAAAAAAAAAGTATGTATGGTACACAAGGTGTTCTGTTAATAAACCAGATATGTGCACACCCAGTACTACGACTCTCTGTCCCTTTTTTCTTGGCACATTAAAGGAAAGGGGATGTTAGATGTTCAAAATGTTTAGTTTATTACCATTTAAGTTATTCAGATTCTGTGTAAAGACTCACCAAAATTCAATAATTATACTCCTTTGTCAGTTTAAGCAGATGAAGTGCTTACATGTCTCACACACATACACTTCCATCATACAGTGGCTGATATGCAAAACATAAATTTTCCTCAGTGTGTGAGAACTTCTTTATTGATACCATGCTTCCTTGATGCCTTAATTCTAAGTGCATTCAACATCATTTCATCAAGTATACAACATTCAGACAAATAAACAAATGTTTAAATATTTGCTAATTCATGGCAAGGTGTCGTATGTTTTTCTTATTATTATTGTCAATATGAACAAACCCAAAACATTAAAAACATGTCAGTGAGCCTCACTGGGTGACATGTCCCTTCATTATGATTAACATACATACTTTAGTTCATTTTAACTCAATCCCACGTACACTGTCCTGCTGAACCATATCTGTGGCTGATAATAGTTCCCAACAAATGCACTATTTACTCCAGTTTGTGTAACATTTGCTTTAAAGCGTAACTCTAGCCAAAATGCAACCTAGGGTCTTTTTGTGAATGTACCTAAGTACTAACTTTCGTTTAAAAGCATATTTAGGATGGAAGCGCCACTTTTAAGATTTACCGTATTCTCGTTTTTCAGTCAAATGGCCTTTTGAATGGGAGTGGTAGGGGCACTAGGTTGCATTTTGGTGAGAGTTACACTTTAAGCTACTGTGTTAGGAAATTACTGAGCCAATTTAAAATTAAAATAAAACTTTATATTTGTGACCCATTTCTATAGCAACAATTGGTTCTGGGGCTGAGATTCACAGACAAAAAAAAAAAAAAAAAAATTCAGAAAAAGACTTTTGTTGAAAGTAAGAAACTACAATATTTGTTTCTTAATATTAAATTATCATTTAAGCTTCAAATTTCTTCTTCAGGTCAGACACTTTAATTAGAGGCAGGCCTTCCTCGTCATTCCCCTCTGAGCGTTTTTTCTCTTCTGATATATTTGAGTCACATGGCGGGTGTGTTTGTACCTTCTCCCTGCTCCAAAGCACGTTGCCAGGTCTCCCAGGTTCAGCCAGTTCCTTGGTCTTGTACTTCACTTGAAAGCCCTGCCTTTGCGCTTGAGACTGGAAGCGCGCTACAGCAGATAGCACTTTAGGAGGAGAGGGAGTCTGTCTCATCTCCCGCTCCTCGTTCTTTACTGCTTCTTCATTCCTATTTTCCTGACCTGCTGCAAGTTTAGGATCAACAATGAGACCCTGAGGCCCAGGAGAAGCTGTGTGTCTCTTCATGTCCTCCTGTCTTTGCTGCTCCTCCTCGGCATTGGGATGAAGGGTATTCAGTTGTAAAAGTTTGTTTAAAGATTCTGCCACCTCTTCACCTTTCTCCTCCTGCTTCTCCTTTCCCTCTTCTTCTCTTGCTTTGCCCTCCTGCATTTCATTTGTTCCTGTTTCTATGTCTTGTCCCTCAGCTAGCTCCTCACTTTGATTTTGCTCGTCTTCCCTCTTTTCTTTCAACCCTTCATCCTTTTGCTTCTCAGCCAGTTCTTTCACAGGGTCCTCTCCTAAATTCCATCTCTTTTCTTGACCTTCTTTCTTTGTCTCTTCCTCTAACTTCACTTCCTTAAAGTTATTTCCGTTCACTATTTCTTTTTCTTGGTTCCCATTCATTGCTGCCTTCACTTCTTCCTGTTTCTCTCTGACCTCCCTCTGTTTGCTTTCTTGCTCCCCCACTTCACACGCTGCCAGCAGACTCTCTGTCACCTCCTCCTCTGGTACGCTGGTGTCCAGGCACAGCCAATCAGAGTCTTCCGTCAGGTCTGAAAGCTCCTCTGTCGTTTCCAGATTCCAGCTGTGCAGGCTGCCACTGCCGCTGATGGACAGAGACAGGCTCTCCTGGCTGGGGTTGGCTGGAAAACCGCGCTGGGCAAGACAACAGCCAATGTTAGACCAAACATTACATTTATGTGTGACCAGACAGAATGTCTGTGTGTCTGTGTGTGTGTGTGTGTGTGTGTGTGTGTCTGTGTGTGTGTTTGTGTGTGTCAGTTCTTCATCTTCTTACCTTTGTGATATAGTCATGGCTGTCCGGTCCAAACAGATCCAGGCTGCGTGTGCCATACAGAAGGCCGCGTTCGTGGGAGCTCCGGGAGCTGAGGGTGTCAAAGATCTCCCCCAGCAGATCCATCTCCTCCGAGTCACACAGTAAGGAATCTTCCCCCTCATCTTTATCCTTCTCTAGCTCAGAGTCCTCGACCACAGGCCCAGACACAGCTCTGATGCACAGAGATAAGAAACAGGAATGGTACAAGCAAGAAAATACATGCTGTGTATTCTTATCTTTTTCCTGGGCTTTTCTACATTTCTCCATCTCTCAGTTTCTCTCACCCATCCCATGTGTCTCCAGAGTCCTGCATGTCCTCCTCATTTCCGGTAACCCTATGTTTGTGAGCAGGCCGACGGGGACGTGACTGACATGAGGCAAAATAGAATAACAAAGCAAAGGGATAGCAACGCAACATTCACCCAACAAGAAATGGAGCAATAAAAGTAGCAACAATTGCACAAAGAAGCAGTGCAGGACAGTAGCATATGAATATTAGGTCATGAGAAGGATTTATGTGGATGGTACTGTTCCAATTTCATAAAACATTTAAAATAGACATGGGATTGTTTTTGAAACAGATCTCACCCTCCCGAAGTGTTGTGTGATTGGCAGGCGGTTCTGCAAGCAGTCAGATTTAGCACGGCGGTGCGACACAGATCCCCCTCTCTGTAGGGTGTGTTGTTCATTGTGGGCCTGCCACACACACACACACACACACACACACACACACACACACACACACACACACACACACACACACACACACACACACACACACACAAGGAAGAAGAATTACAATAAAACCACAGCAAAATTTGATTAAATCGAAGTACATACTCACATAAACGCTGACCCACCTTGTGCATCAGCAGGTTTTTCAAACCTGACTTGGTGAGACCTTTGGCCTGGGAGAGATCCAAACATTATAAATAGAGTTGTTTTGGTAATGCAGATTGAATTCACAGCTGAAAACACCTTGGTTTATACCTTATACTCACCCCCATGTTTGCTTTGGACTTCATGTTAAGGATGAGCGCTCCTCCCCCTTTCTGTCAAAAGTACAAGTGCATCTGTGTTGTACTTTGCGATAAGACTGGAACAAACTTCAAACAATTTTACTGAAGATTAAAATAACTTACCTTTAAATGACCAACCAACTGTTGATACGATTTGCTTCTCCCTATATAAACAGACAGAAACAAAATAGTGGTGGGTAATAGGAAATGTGCACACACACACACACACACACACACACACACACACACACACACACACACACACACACACACACACACACACACACCTGCAGCTGTTTCACACTTTAAGATTTCCTCCTCAAAGAGATCATCTGGTTCCTTCTCTTTGTTCAGAATATCCAAGCGACCATCAATGAACTAAAAACAAAAACAAATATTTGTTTTTATTATTATTATTTAATGAAAATATATAAGAATGCTCACTCATTTGCAACGTTTTTCTTTAATTCTCTTTCACCCAGCCCTTCACCAGTGTTATAATTGCAGTATCTGTCCAGCAGAGGGCACAGTGTGTACCTGTTTGAAGGACTGTAAATGAATGGCACTCTTTAGGAACTGCCTCATACTGGCAGACTTGTGATCTACAAACAGTTCCTCACTGAACCATATCTCACCCTCCTGTAAAGAAAGAGAGAGAGAGGCAAACAAAAGAGAAGAATTAATCCCAATAATACACATAGACAAAGAGCTGCCTTTAGAAATGACCAAATAGAAATGCAGAAAACACTTTAAATAGTTAAATATTTTTTTATAAATGCATACAAAAGTGAAAGAAATACATTTTAACAAACTAGTAATTGTTTACTCCCCTGTTGTCATTGTTATGATAAAAACCTTAAGTGTTAAATTCTGCAATGTGTACTTGCAATGTAACTTTTGAGTGATTGACCTTGTCATCCTGCAGCGCGTCCCTGTAACCTCCAAACAGCAGAGCCTGAGCTTTCAGGAAGGCCCTTGATACACCACAGCCAGGAGACACTGCCTGACGCTTCAAACACACCTTCAGCCCGGACATCTGGAGACATATTTACATTTATATGAGGGCTGAAACTGAAACTGCAGTTAAAAGCCTGTTTCCATTGCAGGAACTTTTCAGGAACCATTCCAGGAACTCAAGAATCTTTCTGTGTTTCCATCAGAGGAACCAGGGTTCCTGGCCCCAAAATGTCCCTGCTCTAGGTGTAGCACTTTCGGATTGCTAAGGAATTATTGGGGCAGAGTTTTAAATACTGATCATCACAGATTCATCCCACCTGTCGAGCTGCTACAACATGTAGGCTAGTGTTTACAGAAGCACCGGGTGAGTGCTTTGTTTCCTCAAGTGTAAAAGTTGCTGATATATAATTTATTAATCTTAATGGTTCTAGTGATGTGATTTAAACGCAAACAGGAGTGTGCAAAGGGGACCTTTACTTCTTAGTTTATTTCCTGAGTTTATTTCCTGTGGCTCCATATGTGCAAGGACACCTGTAACTTCTCCTTACTATAAAAATAGTTAAGTGTTAAGTGGGAGACAACTAAAAGACATACAATCGCACAAACCTACACACAGAGTATTTATTACAGTAGACAATTTATTACCACATCTGAAGGTATTCTTTTAAGGTCATCAAAGGGGGTTTCCAGAGTGTTTGTGTCCACATTCAGAATTACAACTTCCTCCAACCCGCGGCCCCTCACCCGCTGTAATACAGACACAGAGACACAGTATGAGGTGTTGGGACAAACCTGGTAGATATACTGTAGGTTTGGTAATATTTGAGTGATTTTAGTTTACCTCAGATAGACTGGTATGGACCCCTATTAGGTAAGGCATTGGTGCACTGTAACCAAATAAAAGAAGTGTGAATCCATTGTAGACAGACAGACAGACAGACAGACAGACAGACAGACAGACAGACAGACAGACAGACTTCTTACCAGCAGTAGTCCAGTAGATGTGGTGGTAGGACAGGGATGAAGATGTGTTGCCAGTACATGGGGTATAACACAGCACTGAGTGCATGCACGCAAGACGTCAGCTACACAATACAAAATGGACAACTGTTTCAGACAACAATAACACAAAGGACACACAAGCCTTTCTGTGTGGTCTGCCATATTACCAGGTATTAGGGAAAGTTCACTGAGAGGAAGCCTCTCTTTTGCAGGAACAGCCTGATAACATTCATGTGGGGGTTAAGGACCTTGCTCAACGGTGGTAATGAGGGAGGGACAAGCACTGCATGCTCTTTTCACTTTCCCCGGGATTAAACCGCAACCTCCCGGACAAGACACAAGCTCGCTTCTCTAATCTTTAGGCCACCACTGTCCTAATACAGAGCAGTGAAATAATCAAGTTAAATGGAGATTATTCTAGCTGCGCTGAGTTTGGTTTCCAAGTAGTCGCAGTCAGCAGACGCTAAAGTGGTTTCTGTCTCAACTAAGGTTAGGTGAATGTGTAGGGTTAAAAGTTTGAAATGTGTCAGTTATCACTATTAGTTAGGGTGAGTTTCCAGTGAGGTTCCAGAGATTGAACATGCATCTGTAGATAGACTTAAATAAATTCATATAAACAGAAGAGCACTGTCTTACAGTGCTGAGTTTGCTGGCAAAGATGAGGATGCGTCTCTCAAACAGCATGCTGGCATAGAGCTGGAGCAGGTTCCCCACATCTACTGCTACAATTAGCTCTGTCAAGTTCCTCTGGTAAACACACACACACACACACACACACACACACACAAGTTTATTTTTATATAGACCATTTCACAGTTATCATACATTCGAAATGCATCTAGTGTGTTTCCTGTTGCGGTCAAGGAAAGAAGAGTCAATACTCATCACATACGTCATTGGTGTCAAGCCAGTAGTATTTTACATGTATTTGACTGTAATAGAGCATCTTTGATATCAATAACTAACCAAGAGTGGTTGGGGGTGGCAGTAGCTCAGTCCGCAGGGAGTTGGGTTGGGAACCAGAGTGTCTCTGGTTCAAGTACCAGTACAGATCAAAGTACAGAGTGTACTTTATAAATTAAAAAAAAAGTATAAATTAACCATCAAACTGTTAGAGATATTTAATAACAGGATGGCTAATGAGCCTGCTTTATCAATAATGTTTCCTAATATTGTCGCCAAATTCAATATTCCACTATAAATTTGGACTTCTATCAATGAAAGCTAGTCTCCCCCAGGAGGAATTCTAAGTAATGACAACAATTCTGTTGGTGCATCCACATGATACAAGCCTTCCGTGATCGCACCCACCCCTCCTCCACACAGTTGCTACGTAGCCAAGGAGGACACGGAGGTTTAAAAAAACATGTGGAATTCTTCAGAAGAGGTAATTATGGAATACGTATTATGAATGTCGCCGGGCGACACCAATTTCTAAACACTGCTATACTGAGAAATCCAGAGAGAGTTTTGTGGAGCCAAGCTTTGTATCAACTCATTTGGCAATGGCTTGAATGTAACGGACGTTCATTATTTAAAAAAGGTTACGCACTAAAGCTTTAAGCTACCAGTAGCCTACTTTGTTGGTCAATGAATGTTAGCATTAGCACTTTGTTTAGCTAACGTCAGCCAGTAATATCCCTGTTGAAACGTCCTATATTAACTTGGAGATAAAGCTCCATAGTAAGAAATAATCCTCGCGAAGGTGTAAAAGACAGACAGGGAGCTGTCATGTTGGTAAGTGATAGCAAATGTTACACTACAGCCTCTCTATCTTAATTGTTGTCATGATTTATGTGGCGGACCTGTCCTGTTTGGAGACCAATAACAAGGAAAACAAACATGCACATTTTGTTAACAAAAATCAGTCAACATCACGTAATATGTTTATATTCTATTTTGTTGAAGCATTTTTTACTCAAAGGTGAAACAACACAGGTATGATAGGTTATAGTGGGACTTGCCATACCCGCCTTTAACTTCAATAGAACGAACCAAATTCTGGCACCAATACAATATTTTAATGACGTATGACTCTTCCTTCTTTTATACTTTCCCTTGGACACAGTGTGTGTGAATGGCATCAGCTGACAGGAAGTTAACAGGGACCCAGGCTGTTGCCTTGCAATAAAATTCCATTGAAATGGTATATTAACCCTGAGTTTAGTTTAATCTTCTGTACTCACATTTTCAGGGATGGAAGGGAGACTTCTGGGGTCTGGAGCGATGAAGTATGGAACCTGGTCAAATCCAATGAAACAAAACGTTAACAAGAAAACTGGGTAAATAAAATGGAAGTTTTTCTCGCTTTTAGCTGGCTTCAACCGGGATCAGATACAGGATTCCATTCCAAAATTCTGTAATAAAGCTGTTGTTAGATGCAATCTATCATCTAAACTAATTCCTTACTGTAACACAACCTCAAATTCATAATCCTTAAGTAACTTGATAGTATATATAGTGGGCATTTTTCTGCAATAGCCATTGAAAGTATTTATTCAGTATTTAACTCTCAAAATAGAAGCTCTCATTGTTAGTGGCAGAGTCCGCCATTTCTGCACTGGATTCAAATGGCCTTCACTATATTTACGCCATATCAGAGCTGTATAAATCATATTTTCTCAATTTTGACACTGTAATGTTTTAGATGAATACATGTTTCTTTTGAGTGGAGGATTTCTTATTTTGGAATGAAACTTCAAACAAAATGCCACAAGGCCTTTCTCCTAAGACAAAACATTTGTTGTGGGGTCAGTACAATAATGGGTTATTCATGGGTTATGGATACATAAAGTTAACAGCTCCAAAGGTCACAATGAATGGCAGACGTTAGTGCAAATCGTGTTAAGTTTGGCTTAAACATTTGATTAGACAGGTGAGTGACACACATCACATTTAGCCATCAAGCGCAGACAGCTAATGTTTTCCAGCAGGAGTTAGTCTGTATCAGCTCGGCCGTTATTCCAGACCACATGAACCCCTGTGGGACTCACCCCCTCTTGTCCCTCTGGGTGACCAACAGGATGGGACACCTCTGTGTTGACCAATAGCTGCTCTCCCTCAGAAAAAAACACAACACGCTAACCACTGACAGAAAACAGCCATAAAGTAAAGTGTGACTCCTGGTTCTCAATGGATAATTAGATATTTCAGCAGTTCGTGTAAATGTGACGTTATTGTAATCTATTGATACGTGTTCACGCAGACGTTTTTTTCGGTTTTTACGTGGCGGACAACACGAAAATGTGAAGTAACGTATTTCAATGGGAAGCATATTTTGCGGCCACAGCACGAAAATGGTAGGGAGTAATATAAAAAGCCGAAAATCCGCGGAGTTGGTCGGAGTGGTGGATGGGTCAAAACAACATAGGACTTTCACCCGGGCGAGCGGGGATCGCGTCCCGCGTGTGGTGCTTTGTTTGGCGTTTTGTCCCGCGTGTTACTGTGGCGCGTCTCCCGGCATTTAAGGCGCCCTTTCCCCGTAAGGTTTTTCCTAAACCCAACCTCTGCCATCCCGTTTTTGTGGCGCCTCCCTAGCGGGCCGCCTAGCAGGTGCCTCCCGGCTTATGGAGGATCCTTTTCGCCGCCTCATCCAGCGCGTCCCCAGCAGGCCGCTTTGCGGGCGCTCCCGGCTTATGGAGCGACCTTTTCGGCCGCCTCTCGGTGTCCTTTCCCCGAGAAAATAACGTGACATTTACACGTAAAAAACGAGAAAAATAACGTGACATTTAGACGTAAAAAACGAGAAAAACGTCTCTGTGAACACGAGAAAAATAACGTGAGATTTACACGTAAAAAACGAGAAAAACGTCTCCGTGAACACGTACAGATTAAGAATAACGTTGACATTTACACAAACTGCCTTGAGACTGGGTTGGCTATTTACCATTTGCAGAGTGACAGATCCAGCTGCCAGTGGTAAGGGCTGCTTGTAGAGTGCAGCCAGCAACGCTTTCGTCTCATTGGTCTGTTGAGAAGATGATAGTTGTTATGGTTAATGGTGGTCAAGCTTGAGTGGACTAATAGAAGAGCATAAAGAACACACACAAGCAATGGAAAGGAAACTCACCTGCCCTTTCGTGAGGTAATCAGCCAAGTTGTTAAGAAGTTTGTAAAAGACTTCAAACCATGGAAGATAACTGTAATCATATTTAATAAAATGGTATTAATCATGATGTTAAAGGCATGATTCAACTTGGCATGAGAATAACCCTCTCACACACATTCACATACTCTCACACAGATGTACCTGAGTATGCAAAGGCAGGTATTTGTGCTGTTGGTGAGACGGCAAAAGCCAAACCGCTGGCATCCCTCGAGGTCAGTCAAAACAAAAGTAAAGTGCTGCACGGCCACTCCCTCCCTCGCTCTGTACAGATGAATGTAGGGGGAGGTGGATATATAGAAAAACAGACTAGAAATATAACCTAGAGTAAAGTCAGTTTATACTCACCTTTGTATGTCATATGGGAAGCAGAACCTGGGCAATGTTTGACAAGACTCCTGGAGTGGGATAGAATTGTGTATGTAAAATGAAAAGTGAAAAATCACCTAAACAGTCTACAGCCATGATAGAGACTCTGTGAGTCTGTACACAGCACTGCTAACATATCCACACTGACAATGTAAATGTTAGGCAGGTATGATAGTATCTAATTAACATTACCACAAAGTACAGCTGTGGCTGATGGTAAGATTAGTAGTTTTGCAGGTATTGTGGTCATAACTAAAATATGATCAGATGATGGCACTAAATGAAACATCAGGGGATCACCAAAGTTTATATAATTAATCATGAGGGGGATATGCATGTCTGTACCAAATTTCATGGCAATCCATCTAATAGTTGTTGAGACATTTCACTCAAAACCTCATGGTGGCACTAGATGAAAGCTCAGGGGACCACCAAAGTCAGTAGGATTAATCCTCTGAGGACCATGAATGTTTGTAAAAATTTTTTTATTGCCAGACATCCAATTCTACTACAATAGTGGATTACAACTTTCTGACATATGGGGCATAATGTGCAATAGTAAAATGTATTGAGATATTTCAATCTGAAATAAAGTGGTGGGCCGACCAACCCACAGACCAACCAACATTGCAATACCTGGAGCCACACTGCTAGCATGGCTAAAAACAGATGCTTCAATACAAATAATACATCCACAAATCCATTAAATACTTTCCAAGAGAATGAGACATGAGTTACTACCTCATCGCTGAAGTCCTCTGGAAACTGAAACAGTACACCAGGATCTATAACATTAAAAAGAATGAATGAATGAATGAATGAATGAATGAAGGAAGGAAGAAACATCATGGCTAACACCCCCAAAACTTAATTTACAAAGTCGAGAAGCAAAGTATTCTAAGTGTTTTAAAGCTATTAGTGCATAGTTTCTGTCTCCCCCATGAGGAATTCTAAGTAATGAGAACAAAACTGTGGGCGCGTCCACATGATGCAAGCCTTACGTGACCGCGCACAGCCCCCACGCCCCCCTTTACACTGTTGCTAGTAGCCAAGGAGGACACGGAGGATTAAAAAAACATGACAGGCTCTTCAGAAGAGGTAATTAATTATCTTTACTCGAGTTTCTGCGCTGGAAAGACACCGGACGTCACAATCTTCTGACCAAAGCCAGACTGAGAAATACAGAGAGAGTTGTGTGGAGCTGATAGTCTTTTTTAAAAAGAGTATTCTATGGGTACTTAGGCCTTTATTTGACAAGACAGCTGAAGACATGAAAGGTGAGAGAGATGGGAAATGACATGCATCAAAGGGCCGCAGGTCAAAGTTGAACCCCGGCCCACTGCATCGAGGAGTGAACCTCTATATATGGGCGCCTGTTCTACCAACTGAGCTATCCCGGGAGCCGATAGTCTTAATTAGCTTTGAAGCAACTAATTTGGCAATGGCTTGAATGTAACAGATGTTCATAAATATCAAAAAGTTACACACTAAAGCTTTAAGGCAATAATGAGTGAAAAAGAATGTTGCGACAAATTATTGAAAATGGGCAAAGTAAATAAATGTTTTAAGTCAATATCAAAAGTATTTGATATGTTTTGCCCCTTCAGCCCACAACCAGCTGCTCAGTCAAATACCACAACATGCTCCCATCTGATTTGAGTGTGACTAGACAGGCTGTGTGGTTTTTCTGATCACATGACAGGAAGTATGAGCAGCTCTCAGTTTAGCAGAAACATATTCAAGTCTTGATGTTATAGATAAATGAATTACTGTTGCTTTTTTGAGTTTAAAGCGAATTTCACATGGCCAATAAAAGTCAGATTGGTGCAGTGAAAATGACAAGAAGAAGGTGAATAGAGTCACAGGATAAATTTGAGGAACAATTTTAATCAACTTCTCTGTTACTGACAAATCACTCTGCACATCAAAACGGTTCTATAACAGACAGCACGCTTCAAGTACTCTTGGCTGAAACACAAGCTGGGAATCATAGTAATTTCAAATACTACATTGGCAGGTGTGCTAGTGAAAATGAAGGCAGGGGACTCACCTTTGTCTCTGGCTACGGGGCAAGTTGCTTCAAAGAACCAGTAGAAGGTTCGCTCAGGGTTTTCTCTGACAGGAAAGAGATTCACAGCACTGATGTGAGATTCCGCATCCAGTGTTTTATCCACCAAAACATGTCCTCATTAATGCTGAGACATGCAGTAATTTTGCCCAACCTTTATCATATTACTCAAATTATAATTTCCCAAAACCTACAAGATCTCAGGATGTTATGAAACAAGTGTGCTGATAAGGACAAAGGTAAACTGTGATAGAGTTAAGTGCAGTGGTGGAATGTTAATAAGTACATTTACTCAAGCACTGTACGTGTACAATTTTGAAGTACTTGTACTCTACTTGAGTATTTTTATTATTTTTTTTATGCTACTTTCTACTTCTACTTCACTACATCTCAGAGGTAAATTATTGTACTTTGTATTCCACCACATTTATTTGTTAACTTTAGTTTATAGTTACTTTGCAAATTGAGATTATGAATACAAAATATCAATCAACTAATAGATGATGATGTGTTATTATACATTAAACTACCCAGCAATATATAAAGTAGTTTTAAAAAGTGCTGATTATGCAGAATGGCCCATTTTAGAATAATATATATTCTAAATGATAATTATGATAATTATTGATGGATTAATGTGTTCATAAGTTTGAGTTAACTTTAAATGCAGTGCTTTTACTTGTAAAAGAGTATTTCTAAACTGTATTATTGATACTTTTAAGTAAAATATATGTTTCTCCACCTCTGGTTAAGTGTGATTAACGTTTTCAAAAGTTGTTCATACACAGTAAACACAGATGAACATCCTGCTCTGTTCTGAAGAAGTACAGATCGACCATGAAGTGTATGGCAACACATAAAAGGCAACAGACTTGCTGCAGGAAACTTCCTGTGCAGTTGTGAGAGGAAGTAATAAAAACCACAAGAACAGACTGACAGGCAGAGTGATGATGGAAGGTGAGCAAAAATGACATGATTAACTCACTTCAGTCTGGAGCCCATACTGTCTGGATGTGTCTGTGTCCATGTGTTTGTCCAGGAGGGCAGAGATCTTCAGCAGGTGTATCAGATGATAGTCATTACTCTGATGTAGCACTGGTGCAAACGGAGGCGGACAACAGCGGTAGCAGCAGTCTGTACAATCAGCGCAATCGGAGTGACAGAACACTTCCTGATCTATGTCAGTATGTGTATACGTACGTACAGTATGACGTCTGCTATAAGACCACCTCTCTTAGATCTCAGCATCATATTCACTTCTCTTAGATTTCCATTATATGTCCTTTGTTTTTTTCCCCGTTTCCTTTAACACTAAGACTAGGTCTTCTCATTTATTAAAAAAAAAAAATAAATAGCAGCCATCATGTCAAAAGGTATAGCTTTCAATTACAAAACACAAATCGTATGTATCTGCATGAGCAGCTAAAGCACTTATTTGTAGAAATAGCATTTCTGTTTTGTGACCTCAATGAGATTTGCATTAAAAAAAAATCCCCTTCATCGATCCACTTTTTTATTCATCTATGCACTTAACCATGATAACTACTAATGCCTGATACATAATTATATAAAGATAAACTGCAGTTGCTCGAATAAACAGGCTTCAAAATCCTCTGCCTTTTCTATAAAGGAGTACATTATGACAGCACATTTGGTGTGCTGTCATAGAGGCAACAAGGCATCCACATCCTGCTCAGAGAGGCACTAAACGCATGTATCTCATTACTGTCTCCTAGTGGTGTTAAAGCATAACTGCCTAATCTGTAGACAGACTATTCAAGTCTCCATTTTGGTTTGCCTTCAAACTGTGACATCTCAAGTAAACCTGGAAGCCAAATTGTGCATCATCAAAAGGTTTTTGATACTCTGTTTGGTCTTTAATGCATGCAAGTAATTTAATGTATCACACAGAAGAACATCAAACACACAAAGGCATATTTTCCAACAAATTTATTTCAGTCAATTCCAAATTAGACAAGTGTTAAAATGCGCATGAGTTCAACAGTTTCAGTTCAATACTTGGCCCAGGTACTGAAATGATAGTGATAAATGAGCATAAACAAGAAAGCTGCTGACAAAAGACCACAAGCACACCTGTGTTAGCTACCTCTATATGAGCACTGAGACGGGAGAGTCAATTTAATTTTGTGAATCAAACTCTGGCTGGAGGAAAGGGGGCTGTCAAAGGAAGAAAGAGGAGAGGCAGAGAGAAGGATTACAAGAATAAGAGAACAGGGAAATGAGAGTACTGTGAAACAAAAGTCGGAGAAAAAGAGCAGAGTGGTAGTGTAATAAGTGGATGGATGGTTGGATAGAGTTATAACCAGTGCAGTTGGGAGATGATGAGTGATTTTAGCCAGACCTTAGCCCAGAGATTAGGCCACCTCCTCTTCTCCCTCCTCCTCAAACTCTCCCTCCTCAGCCGTGGCATCTTGGTACTGCTGGTACTCGGACACCAAGTCGTTCATGTTGCTCTCCGCCTCTGTGAATTCCATCTCGTCCATGCCCTCGCCGGTGTACCAGTGGAGGAAGGCCTTGCGGCGGAACATGGCAGTAAACTGCTCAGAGATGCGCTTGAACAGCTCCTGGATGGCCGTGCTGTTGCCGATGAAGGTGGCGGCCATCTTGAGCCCACGGGGTGGGATGTCGCACACAGCCGTCTTGACGTTGTTGGGGATCCACTCCACAAAGTAGCTGCTGTTCTTGTTCTGCACGTTCAGCATCTGCTCGTCCACCTCCTTCATGGACATGCGGCCGCGGAACACGGCGGCCACGGTCAGGTAGCGGCCGTGGCGCGGGTCGCAGGCGGCCATCATGTTCTTGGCGTCAAACATCTGCTGCGTGAGTTCGGGCACAGAGAGGGCTCTGTACTGCTGGCTGCCTCTGCTGGTGAGAGGAGCGAAGCCAGGCATGAAGAAGTGCAGACGAGGGAAGGGCACCATGTTGACGGCCAGTTTGCGCAGGTCAGCGTTGAGCTGGCCTGGGAAACGCAAGCAAGTTGTCACCCCGCTCATGGTGGCAGAGACCAGGTGGTTGAGGTCTCCGTATGTGGGTGTGGTGAGCTTGAGGGTGCGGAAGCAGATGTCATACAGGGCCTCATTGTCGATGCAGTACGTCTCGTCTGTGTTCTCAACCAGCTGGTGGACAGACAGGGTGGCATTGTAGGGCTCCACCACTGTGTCCGACACCTGGGGGCACACAGTGCAAAGGTCAGAGGGGGATAAAAAGACATAAATAAAAGACACTATTAAGCAGTGTGGCGTGATCAATGTACCTTAGGAGAGGGCACCACACTGAAAGTGTTCATGATACGATCGGGGTACTCCTCACGGATCTTGCTGATGAGCAGAGTTCCCATACCAGAGCCAGTACCACCACCCAGGGAGTGTGTAAGCTGGAAACCCTGCAGGCAGTCACAGCTCTCAGCCTCCTTCCTCACCACGTCCATGACCGAGTCCACCAGCTCAGCTCCCTCTGTGTAATGGCCCTTTGCCCAGTTGTTACCAGCTCCACTTTGGCCTGGAAGGAAAGGGTTCATTACAATCCGCCCTTTAAATATCCTGCCTTATTTATCCTGCCAAAAGGTCTTCGTTCATAATTTAAACTGATCTATATGGAACACAACAACTCTATCTAATATGCTGATAATTAAAATGACCTTTCCTTTTCCTATGTAATAACTAACTTATAAATGTGTGTAAACTGACAAACTGTTGGTCAAGTGTTCACCTCAGTGTAACATTAAAATAACCATGAAATTTATGAGCAGTGAGAAAGCTTAAGGAAGTCTGTGTGTGTGTGTGTGTGTGTGTGTGTGTGTGTGTGTGTGTGTGTGTGTGTGTGTGTGTGTGTGTGTGTGTGTGTGTGTGTGTGTGTGTGTGTGGCGGATCATATACCAAAGACAAAGTTGTCGGGTCTAAAGATCTGTCCGAAGGGGCCAGAGCGGACAGAATCCATAGTGCCGGGCTCCAGATCCACTAAGATGGCCCTAGGTACGTACTTTCCACCTGGAAGACAAATGCATGTGTCAAAACTGATTTTATTAGAAAAGAAAAGACAGAGTATTCAAACACCAAGCAGCTCGCAAGACATGTTTGTGGTTGCTTCTAACAGTCCTGACCTGAAGCCTCATTATAGTAGACGTTGATTCTGTCCAGCTGCAGGTCACTGTCTCCATGGTAGGTTCCTGTTGGGTCGATGCCGTGCTCATCACTGATCACCTCCCAGAACTACAGACAGTCGATGGGTAAAACCAGTCAATAAAAACGTGCATAACACATTTAGCTTGGTATAGCCGGACTAATTTGCAAATGCGTATTAGTCTGAAACCAGCCAATTATGTCCAGTATTCTACATTCAAGCAAGATGCTCCTCTGTCATTCATTGTTAAACCCACCCTATGTGAGATTAAATGTTGTGATTGGCCACAGTTTCTAGACGGCTGGAATTCTGAAACATGAGCTTGCCCCAAAATAATATTTTAATACATTTGAAATTCATCAACCTCAAATCACTCTTTGGTTCACACAGATACCTTCAGAAGATGGGATGATCTATATTTGAAATGAGGCTAATGCAGGCTGATGCAGGCATATTAATAAAATACCAGCTTATCAGGCCTAATTATCCTTGCAATGAAATATGGCCTGTCTTATATTTGTGTGTCTTAAAAATATGCATTCATGCATGCATTCGGTGTCCGAGCCACACCCTCTCTCTCTCTCTCTCTCTTTCTCTGACCACCACACACACACACACACACACACACACACACACACACACACACACACACACACACACACACACACACACACACACACACACACACACACACACACACACACACACACGTCTATTTAAAGGGCATCAGCGAGAGCAGCGGGGATGTCTCGGCTTGCCACCGCCCATCCTAAAGGATGCTATTGTACGCTGCATTCAGTCTTATGCAACCCTCTCCAATCCACACTGTGTTGACCTATTTAGTATTTCCTGTGGACATCATGGCCTCTTAACAGCCGAGACTTAGGCATAGAGACTGCTAAACTTGAATCCAATCACATAAAACCGAGTGCAGTTAACAGGTAGATCAAAACGGGTCTGTACGTGTTTTCCTTACCTTTGCTCCAATCTGGTTACCGCACTGCCCGGCCTGCAGGTGCACGATCTCACGCATGTTGTCGCTGCGGTGTGGGGAGTCTCACAGAGAAACAGGGGGACGCTGACGAGTGGCTCCGGTTCTTCGGCTGTTCGTTCCTGCCACTCCCGGTTCTGTCGACAGTCTGGCTGAATGGCGGAGGAGTTGTGGCTGCGTTGTAAACTCGCCCTCCCTCCTTCCGCGGCTGCGCCGTTCATCCCGGTGCTGCAGCATGACGTCATCTCCATGACAACGGGAACCGGGCACTGCCGGAAAACTGGCCTGTCTGGGCCTGGGCTCATGGATGTATGAACATCTGGACTGGTTTGTTGTTGTGGGATTGACATTTATGTGAGATAACACTGTAAGGATAACTTCATTCTTTAAACTTGATTCAGCTTGTGAAGAAGTTGAATAAAGATTGACCCTGAGTGTGATGGTGAAATCCAGGGCTATTCAATTGGAAAAATCCTAAATAAACTGTAGAAAGGCAATGTTTCTAACATAACAGCTGTGACATTGTATTTAAACACTTTTGCATGGGCTTTCTTTAGTAATTTCCTGCATAATAAGAAATAATGTTAATGTTATGGATTCACTTGTGACATGCAGAGACTTGCAGTAATGTGAACTTGCTTTTGGATGACATTTCCTTTATTTCTTATTTTGCTGTATTTATTAATTTGAAATAGTTTTTTTAAATGTATTTATCTGTTTCCTACCTCATTAGACGGTTTCCTCCTAAAGTCTCATATTATCTAATGAGCCGCCTATGTTTACCTGCAAATATTGTAGTATCCTGGTTACGAGTACAATCCTGGTTTTGATTATATTCAGGATGTGATGTGCATGGAACATAGACAAACCTCTTATGTAATTTTGGCCGTGGGGCAAAAATGTGCTGTTGGGCCCTTTTCCAACCCCTCCCACTGCCCTCTGTGAATTGCACATGTACAGGCTCAGTATTTGTCAAACAAACTTGGTCCTATGGCTCAACATCTATCCGTATCTGAAGGCAAACGTGTTTATGCCTGGTTTGAAATGTGCAACTCCTGGGCTGCTAAAACCAAATTTCCAGAGAAAAATACAAAGGAAATGACCTCAACAGTGAATATCTTGCATGAACAAACCAATTCAATGTGGTCCATCATTAGGAAGCAGCTCTTTGTTTTGTTTGTGCTGTTGCCCATAGAGACAGGAAGTTTGAAAACAGACTGGAAGGGATTCGGGAAGGAAGAAGAATGTGATAGTCAGCAAACAAGATGGCATTCCCCAACCTTGTCTTGCATGCGTCTAAAGAGAACATCAAAGGTGAGTAAGGAGGTGAAATCCAATCGCAAGTGATCTGACTACTCACCGAAGAGCAGTCATATATCATAAGGATACTGACACAATCTGGATAGTATATTCATGATTGTAGGTCATGCTCACACATAAACTGGGACACAACATGGTCACATTTGTTTCTATCAAACTGCCTTTTCTTACCTTATATGACCTTACACCAGGGGTCTTTGATGTTTTTTAAGCCAAGGACCCCTTAACTGAAAGAGACACGGAGCAGGGACCCCCTACTACATATATTGTATAAAATGAAGTTGCATATTAAACTGGGCTTACTGTACAATAACATGTAGGGCAGACTAAAGCCTTTCTACATACCTTTTTAGTGCATATTAAGCTATTAAAATAATAATTATTGGCATGATTTTATAAATCATGTTTTAAAGGTGCAGTAGGTAAGCCTTATAAAACTAACTTTCTGTCATATTTGCTGAAACTGACCCTATGTTCCAGTAGAACTACATGAAGCAGGTAATTATAATTCTCCCTTGTAGGGTGAGGGGCTTAGGAGACCTTTTTGGGCTTTAGCGGAAAGGGGGTGATTTTTAAGCTCCACAAAAGTAATATAGTGCATTATATAGCCACTTTGCACATGTTGATTATCAAATGAGGTTTTTAAGTGCCTTCTAAAAACATAACCTTTTAGCCTTGAGCTGCATATCTTGTTTGGTCTGCATGTTGTTAATATAAAATCTTTTGAGTGCGCCTTTATTATTTATTTTCAAACAATACATTATCTGTATTTCAGAATTACATTACTTTAAGCAAACCTGACAGTAATCTTCTACTTATGCTAACCCTTTTTCCTTTTCTGATTTCCTGTATTCAGCACTGCTTAAAAGTGAGGAAAGTTATAGTTCTGAATGTTCTGGTTTATATTTGGGTTTACAACAACATTCAGTAAGTACTATATGTCACTGTCAAAGATATCTTACCAACCTGGCTAAGCAGGTAACTGCCCCAAAGCTCCAGACACAGGAACCTCAAAGACCTATATTATTATAAGCAACCAGCTGCATAGGGCAGCCTATATGGCACAATTTGTGCCACCCTAAAGATCACTTTTCTCTACTGGAAGGGCAGCCTACAGGGTATTTTAATATGTTGTCCTAATTAATTGCACTCTAGAGGGCATTTCATCGTGTTCTTCATTTAAGGGCACCCTAGACGGCATCATATAATTATGGGTGAGGCTATTTGCACCCCTGGTACAATTAGCAGAGTATGCTATTTGTACCCTGGTGCAATTAGAAGTGCTATTTGTACCCTGGTGCAATTAGAAATGAATGCTATTCGTACCCTGGTGAAATTAGAAATGAATGCTTTTTGTACCCTGGTGAAATTAGAAATGAATGCTATTCGTACCCCGCCGGTGCACACAGCAATGTGTTCTATTAATACCCTATCTGGTACAAATGTCAATGTATGCTATTTGCACCCCTGTGCATTTACAGTACCTTGGCATATATTTAAACACAGTTATCCATACTACTCATGTATTACACCTTTTTGGAATATTATCGCCCTGACATTCTTACCCTAACCATAACCAATCCCACTCCTCTTGCCTAAACCTAACCAACCCAACCAGAGCAGGCATATTCATGAGTCTTCCCCTACCACCCTGCAAAACAAATGTCGCGTTCGGGGGCCCTGGCTTGCGCAATTGCATGCAAAATATCCGATCCAAAATGAATTGGATCAGATAATTTGAACTCCGGCAAATCGAACTCCAGACTCCGAGACCAAAGCTCAGTGTTCTAACCACTCACCTATAATTTCTTACTGGATATCATGCAACTGTTTACCACTTGGTGTCTTCAAGCCTCGGTTGCTAGGTAACCATACTGTATACAAAAATATAGGAAGAAGTTCCACTCCCTCGTTACTTCTGGCTTCTGAACTGGTTGCAGTTCCACCAGAAATCCATATTGGGGGCGCTCACAGGCCAGTGCAGAATGAATGGGTCTCTATGGAGCTATACCCCTCAAAACCCACTTTTCTCAGGATATAATTTTTTGTCTAGTAATTTGAATGTTGCATTCGAAAGGGGAGGCTAAGAAAATACACACTGCTGGGTGTTAAAATTTCAATGACGTCATACACATATACGGCCGGAGATACTGCTTCTGATTCGCTTCCTTTGTTCTCTTGAGGCATCGACAACACAGCTGACAGGTTAGGCTCTCCCTGTCAATACACATGCTAGAAAGAGGTTTGCTAATGTTTTAAAGACCACGCCGAAATATTCACTCTGACATTCAGGCTCTGCTTTGGATGCCGTCAAGCGGGATCTCCGATCATAATCAGTCCTTCCTGACCAATCAGCATTCATTAGCAGAATGCTAGCGTGTTATGGGCAACAACGACTCACCCTGTAAGAAATCAAAAGGACATAAGTACTCGTTCGTTCAACTTTCAACCTATAATCCATGTTGAACTTGCAAAAAATACAATCAAATCAGAGATTTCTGAGACACATTTAGCCGTCTAGCTCCATAGAGTCCCATTCATTTTGCACTGGACTGCGATCACCCCCAGTGGAACTCTGGTGGAACTACAACCAAATTCGGTACAATGGGGCTGAATAGGGAGTGGAACGGCGCAGGCAGGCACATCTAGTACTCTGCGCATTGTGTATCATGTTGTGCCTTCAAGTATCCACAAAGTGCAGTGCACACAGCAAATGTTCACCCCCTTGGTGCCACAAGAAATGCTACAAAAATGCAAACATTGGATGGCTCTATGGTAGATGAATAATTATACGGAGTGTCCCCGCAGAGGTGGTCCATAGGGTCCCTTAGCAGCTGATGATCCCTGTAGTAACACCTGATGTCCACATAGGGGCGTTAGAGATCTTCTACTGTGCTACTGTCCTCTTATTATCCCTCACTCCTTTAAAAAATGAAGTTTGTTGGTTATGTGGCTGGGTTTGCTCAGTTGGTAGAGCAGGCGCACGTATACATAGAGGTTTATTCCTTGAAGCAGAGGTCCAGGGTTCAAGTCTGACCAGTGACAATTTTGTGCATGTCTTCCCCCTCTCTCTCCCCTTTCTCACCTAGCTGTCCTGTCCATTAAAGGCGGAAATGCCCCCAAAAAAAAAAAAAAGTAGTACCAATAGTCACATTCCTGAGTTAAGGGAAACCCTCAGCCTTTATAAATTGTGAATGCATGAAATAAATAACTAAATCAAACAGATAAAAATGAGCATTTAATAAGTCAGACAATTTTTGCATGTTCTTAATATACTGTATATATCGCAGTGCCATTCCTTCAACTTGCCCTGTGGGTTATTTCCAATTCTGAGAAATAATTAGGATCACATATAGAAAACTCTCTTACCTCTTTTATCTCATTTTCAATATCCTCAGGAACACAATTCTTTACAGAGTTCTGAATGCCTCAGGAGGACAGTGGAGCAATTAAAGATTAATCCACAACACACATACACAGATACACACAGGCTTCTTGCTTCCTCCACCTTGTCATTGGGATGTTCTAAAATGTGCAGAGTATATTATCCTTCTTTTAGAACATATCAGTCGCATATGAAACGCTCCAACAAACCCACAACGCCTCAGGCCACATCCTCCCATAATGTCACAACTGGCTTATTCTCTCAGCCTCCCACATCCTCACCGTTGTGACCATCATCTGTGCATTTCCGGCTCTATGCATGTCCAACCCACCATTTCTTTCCAGTGTGCTTTGTCAAATGTCACACTTAAAAACCACACACACACACACACACACACACACACACACACACACACACACACACACACACACACACACACACACACACACACACACACACACACACATACACACACAGAGACTTCCTCACTGCTCATACATTTCACGGTTATTTAAATTTGTTACACTGAGGTGAACACTTGACCAGCAGTTTGTCATTTTATGGAAGAGCTGGCAGATACATTCGCCCTCATTATAAGAGAGTCATAAAACCACCCGGCCTGTCAGAAACACCTAGATCACTGAGGAGGATGCTCAGCACTTTGAAAGGAGACACACACAAGTGGGACACACAAAACTGAGGAAAAAGTAAAAATGGGATCAAAGAAGGACAAAACTAAAGACTGTCGGAGGGCAGGAAGGACAACTTGATTCTCAACATAATAAAACATAATTTATTGCGTTATTCGCACAGCAACAATCAAAACTTTATGCAACTATATTTGTGTGCGAGTCGAGAGAATGTGTTGTATGGATGTCTTAGGAAGATTTATTTAGATAATCAGCATTCATGTTTGTCAGCCAATAAAAACAAAAAGAAGGAATAAAGCCTGTTGCCTCTCACCACTTCACCTCAATTTTAAAGATGTTTGTATCAGTAGGTGATGTAGCATAATTTTAAGTCACTGATATAGCCAGAAACAGACACATTTTTTTTACCCAGTACAAACTTCTACTGCAATTTAAAATCACATATACTGAAGTCATGCTTTTTCATGAAGTTGATTGACTTTCTACCACATTCATCTTTTGTTACAAGTCCTATTATGTCAATATCCTAGCAACTAAGGATGGGAAAGGTTGTAATTGAAACAGTTTGCCAGATGCTTTTTTTATCTAACAAGGACTACTACTTTCTTCTGTAGAAACCATCGGTGGGCTTTTCTCTAAAAGATTATGCAGATAATGAATGATTGCCTTCAATATACGCCCATTTCAGCTATAACATACTGTGTTTGATGAGCAAGAGATTAAAAGCATTTACTGTGTTGGAAACAGTGCCAATCAAAAACTTCACTTCTGTTCTCGCAGCTATGATTCCTTCATCCTTTTTCTTTCTTCTGAAAAATCTCTGTCATTGGATTGTAAGAGGAAAGTGGAGCACCTGAGAGAAACACAATGAAAACATGCAACAACTTCAGAGAATCAATCCCACAGCTGACACGCCCATAAAACAAACCACTCAGCCACAGTGTTGCCATTAGTACCTTAATTGGTTTTCTTTATCTATTGACCACCTGCTTTATATTCTGGAAGTTATTTGAGCCATGGGAAGCCACTCACGGCTTACCACTATTACATTATCAAAGATAAGTACCAAAAGAATTTGCAGTTTTGTAATTTGCATGGTTTATTGCCATTGTATGTTGTTAACTGATATCATGTAACTAATTATCTTTCTTCTTCGCTGACTGCTTCTCTGAGTCAACTCACAATGCCCACATCTCTGAGCAAGAGTGTGTATCTTTCTACAGCATTGCACAGACAAATGACACAAGCTTGAAGCAATCTGCACTTTGAGATACAATACTTTCATGTTGCTACAGAGAGTTAGAGAAGAGCTTAAAAAATAGACTACTGAGTCATAAGTGAAATTCACACTTGTATGCATATTTATAAGACACTGCCAATTTCACTTACAGTATATTAGCCCATTATCATAATTACCGCCATTAGGAATTCAAAAACAATTAAATTAGCATCCAAATTAACAAGCCAGAAGCAACTATATAGAAATTATTCTATCATGAAATATGTCTTAAGGGAGCAGTTTATGTCAGCGCTGCCTCTCTTGCATTCACCTCCCACCTCTCTTTTTCCATCTTTCTATTTCTCAAAGACTACAAATAGACTTTCAAATCATTTCAGAGCTAATCACTGAGAAAAACATGTGATTTCAGTCATTGCGAGATGTGTGTGTGTGTGTGTGTGTGTGTGTGTGTGTGTGTGTGTGTGTGTGTGTGTGTGTGTGCATGGTCATTTAAATGGCAGGAAAACCAGTGAACCACACATGCACATGCACACAAACACACAGTGTGCACAGATCAGAAACACATTCACATTTAAAATTTCCAAAGACTTGAAAAATGTCTCCATTATTTATTCACATTTATTATTCAGTGGGTGATCAATAGCCTGCAGCATTAAACTTGGTGACTCACTCAAACACCAGAGTCAGACCAAAAGCCTTCAAATCAAAATTCAAAATAAGCAGGTTTTTAAAACGGTTTTATTTAATATGTTAAATATGTTTTGTAAATGATTTGTAGTTGATTATTGATTAATATTTGAGCTTTGATGATGACCCTTAAGGAAAAATAACAACATGTAAGTTGATGAATCCTCTCTCAGTGTAAACCAAATGATAAATTGCCAGCAGGCAGTTAGCTTAGCTTAGCATAAAAACTGGAAGCAGGGGGAAACAGCAAGCCTGGCTCTTTCCACAGGTACCCAAAATCTGCCTACCCGCGCTACTAAAGTTTGCTAATTAATACACTTTGTGACGTTCTGGACTCTTGTAGTCAGTGTTACGTTGCAAGGCAACCAATGGAAGTTACTGCACCTGGTCAACAAATACATAACCCTCTTAAAACCACAAATTCTTTTAAAAAAAATCTTATTTATAGATTTAACAAATTAGATAACATGTTAATCAATCAGTGAGCTCCATCGGTGCTGGTAAGGGGATTATTTTACCTATGAGCAAGGCTATTTCTAGGCTTTGTCCTAATTGTAATATAGCTATATCGTAATCAGATTCTGGTGGTAGCTTGGTATTTACCATATGAACATGACAGTGGTATTGTTCTTCTCAGCTGACTCTCAGCAAAATGTCAGACTTTTCCTTTAGGAAATATTGAGCTCATGTGTCTTACTGAACATGCTGCTTTTTAGGATATGAATTGTTTTTTTCATGATTTGGTTAAAAGAAGCTAACCAGTAGATGTACTTTAAATCTTTTTTACAAATGCATCTATCTATAAATTGCAGGAGCGTCTGTCTGTCTGTCTGTATTATGCGCATATCTCTCAAACCGTTAGTCCAATGGATTTCAAACTTGACACGGGCACGAGTAAGTGCAGTGCCAAGTTTGACGTTGTTTGGATTAGAAATGCAAAAGATGTCGTTAAATATACATTGGTAAAAGAAGCACAAATTGGCTTTTGCCACTCTAGCTGCTGGCCACTCCCCCTCTCACACTGCAACACTGAGTGAGCACAGTGCAAGACCAGACAGACACAGAGAGGGTCGAAGAAATCAGTGGAGATTTGGCAGCTAAAATGTGAAATACACCTCAGACCCACAAAAATGTGCAAAGTAGCACTACTTTGGACTGTCTTTGACTTTGAAGAAACAAAAGACAATTGCGGAATTTAAGATGATGAGGCTAATGTCTGATTACTCCACATTGTCATTGTGATATTTTGTGATTACATTCTGAATCTGCAACGTCCTCTGTCAGGTAAATCAGTAAGTTTGATGAATTCTACATGCAGCAATACCACAGGCCAAGCAATCGGCCTGTTCCAAACAGGCACATTTTGAATGGGCACTGCACTAGTACATGGAAAGACAACATGCCCCATAACATAAAACAAAGTTGACAATGTCAAGTGTATTAATTTGTTTATATTGTATTTCTTCACAAGTATGGCATTGATAAACTTTTTTTGAGCACACATACATGTTGTTTTCCAAAGTGAGAATCTTCAAGCATGTATCATCTCACGCACTGATTACTGTAGGTGTTTTTTGCTTCACGTCATAGATTTTTTTTAAATGAATTACATTCAGCTCACAAAAAAAACAGAAGGATAGACAGCAAAGAAAGGAGCCTTGAGGAGGAGCACTTCAGATAAATCAGCGCTGCCTCACAAACATGACTTGAATCTGCAGTTGTGTTATAGCCCAAGTAAGCGAAACACAGCTTTCCAAGCATGCAGTCCAACATGCTGTGGTCTACAGCGACCTCTAATGTCTAGAGTAACTGAATATGTAGTCTTGCAAAGCCAGAGCTATTTGCACACAATGTGGAGCAAGGTCTTCTGGGATAGGAAAAAAAAACGCTCTGGGTTGTTTTTATTTCTTTACATCAATACACTATCATACACCAATCACTATCGTTTTGGGCGGTAGAAAGCTCCGGACGCAGCAACGTAGGCCATGCAAAACAGTCTTGAAAAGGAACTTTAGGTGCAACATTTGCACCCCACAAAAGAAAATGGCACATACAACATTAAATGAAGTTCACTGTTCACACAATACAGTAACATGAGCTATTTAAATTAGCTGGATACATGGTTAAACATAATTTGCTTTTACTGTACCAGTGTATCACCATGTGTATTTTGTCCACAGCAATCCCCACCAATCAATTCAATTCAATTCAATTTTATTTATAGTATCAAATCATAACAAGAGTTATCTCGAGACACTTTACAGATAGAGTCAGTCTAGACCACACTCTATAATTTATAAAGCCCCAACAATTCCAGTAATTCCCCCAAGAGCAAGCATTACCAGTGGCTGTTGCGACAGTGGTGAGGAAAAAATCCCTTTTAGGAAGATCCAGACTCTTGGGCCGGTTGGGGGTGTGATGAACAGTGGCAATAATAGTCATAATAAAGATAATGAAACAGTGACTCCAATGGTAGTTGTAGTAGTTCATGTCATATCAGGGCACGGCAGGGCGTTACAGGATGTAGCGTGGCACAGCAGAGCGTGGGTGGACGCAGTGGACGCGGCACGAAGCGGCACAACGCAGCCGGCTGCACCCAGGACCCAGATCTTGGTGCCACTGAAATACTCTGGCCGAAAAAGAAACAAATGGACTCCAGGGAGTACACTCCCCAGAGCTAGGTTAGTATCGGTCTCAATACGTTTCAGTTAGAGAGTAAATGCGGTAAACATATTCTTTGTAAGTTTTTACAATTTTTTCCCAAAAGAACCAAGCGTGTAGCTTGATAGCTATAAGTTTGTTGTTGTTTCCCAAAGTGAAGGGATTTTGAGAATGGCAACACATAGAGAGCGGAAGGTGAGGGACAGCAGGCACGTGAGCCATGTTCCGTATGTTAGGCAATTATCCAGAAAATGTACTTTCATTGATCCAGACTACTAAATACGCAACAAATTGCTATCTGGGCACAACAATCACTGTTGGAGAAAATGTTAAAAAATCTATTTTGCTTTAACGCTGTTTTTGGTTGGAGTGACGATCCAAACTCTATAATGCAAAGAATAATAAGAAGCTGCCAGAATGAAAGCTGAAAGTGTTTTTGTCAGTGCTGCTGTTGCTCAGAAATATAAAATAGCATGTTTTCAGTTTAATAATGGAGCTTGTATCAACATTAACAGAAGTGGAGAGGTGAGAAGATGATAGAACAGAAAAAAAAAAAAAATGGAAAGAATGACAAGTATAACTGAGCCCTGGGACACTTTTCTGATAACGAGTCATGTTCATGCCAAAATGTTGCCAGTCACTCCTGAGAGAAAAGCAGAGGAAATTACAAAACAATGATAATTAGCAAACTTAAACTGAGCTGCTTAAGGCAACACATTTTAGAGAACAAAAAATGTAAATGCTAGATATGTTCACTGCATTTTGTGTTTTCAGTCATCAAATCATTCAAATTCACATATAATTGAGTTTACTGCTGACCACCAAGCTTTGAGTTCACCTTTTGCATTGTCATCTGGTCTTCAATACTCCACATTTTACAGTCTACTAACCCAAGCATTAACTGCTCATTGCAGCCTTTTATGGGTCATTGACAGAAAAACATAGGGGAATGATGAGAGGGAAAGAAAGTATGGGAGGAAAATGGGTAGGTGAAGAAAAAGATGATATGTGAAAGTCAATGAATGTCATGTAAAAGTAGTGGTGGGCCACAGAGTGAGAATGACAAAGGCACCATTCTTCCTATTTCAAGTCAGTGTAGTATTACAATTGTTTTGAAGCTGTTACTTTAAGATGAAATAGTTATATATAATAATATCATGCTATTAATGAATTGTTTGGCATATTTCCCAACGGACATCTTGGCAGTTGATAATTCCATGTGCCGGACAATCTTGATACCGGCAAACCTAACCTAAACCCTGATGCACACGCCACTAACAAGATCTCCAATACACAGGACGTTAAAATTAAACCTGCCCTTTTTATATAATAAACATGCTTTCACCTCTGAAAGATGCTGAGAGGAGGTGGAGCGAGAGCAGAGGAATGGATAAACAGAGAGCGCAAGAGGATAAATGAAACAATCATTAAAACAGGTAGAAGAGAAAAACAAAATAAAACATGAGCTGGTATCCAGGCTCACTGATGGAAACAGAGCCATGCGGCAACAGAGAGAGATGATGAAAGGTAGGATACAGATGGCAGAAGAAACACATATTCCAGCCTACTGATGAGGAGGTGCGAACAGAAACAGCTTCAGGCTCCCTCCTCAACAGTTCCCCTTGGATGCTGAGAAAGTTAAGGAGTTAATAGAGACGCAAATTCTTGGTACTGAGAAACTGAGGAGAGAGAAAGTAGAAAATGGGGATAGGAGAAAAGCAACAGAAGTAAGAGAGGGGATGAAGGGACGAGGAGGAGGGATGTGGTCTACGCTGCAGCAGCTGTGGGTTATAAAACAAATATATCCACACTGTTTATCTCCTTAATTAATACATGTTGATTCAGCTCATTGGCGGTCTCAATTCTCCACAGACTCCTGTTCATTTTGTGTGAATCTTGTAACATGGTAACTGACCTTGGAGCCTCACTAACATACTCATACTGAATGAAAAAGTAGAAAATAATAATGCACATCAAAATTCTGTATGGTTTTACCGAGGGCTTAACTATACATATACATGCAAAAGGTCGATGGTTTGAGTTAATTGGACATGATAATGACAAGCTGAACGTTTAGCTGAAAGCATGGCCCACAGCACTTTATGGGACTGCTGCACTGACAGGTGAAGAAATTTGGAGACACAGAAGAGTAACGATGATTATTTTAGAGGTGTGCACACTGAAGTCAGATGCACAGTTTACTCGTTTAATTAGAGTGACACTTACTAATTAATGTTTACACATGATGGTGAGCCTCATAATTCCTCCTCCTACATACACTAACATACAGCTCATCTCCCACTCCTACTCATGCAGTACAGCATACACACTGAAGACACTGTGTTCTTTTTTTAAAGATAATTGTTTGGGCATTTTAGGCCTTTATTTTTATAGGACAGCTGAAGACATGAAAGGGGAGAGAGAGGGGGAATGACATGCAGTAAGGGCCTCAGGTCGGAGTCAAACCCACGACCTCTGCATCAAGGAGTAAACCATTATATATGGGCACGTGCTCTACCAGCTGAACGACCCAGGCGCCCGGACTCTACATTTTTATTCATACTTTCTATCTCTGATTCACCACACTTGTACATGACACAACACAATTATTGTACTTGAGTGCAGGTGTATTCATTTATTATTCATTTATTATTCATGCTTTTTATCTACCTCAGATAGACTGAAACAGCATTAGCACTTTAGTATATTGTGCAGGTGTGCAAGTGCATTCAGGTGCATGTAATCATGCACATATACAGCAATGTCCTCATTTAAAGGAATAGTTTGATATTTTGTGAAATCTGCTCATTCGCTTTCTTGCAAAAGTTAGCTGATGCCGTCATATAGTGTTTTCATATCTGTAAATATTTACAACTTTTTAGCTGTAATCACTGCAATATGTCTACACGGTTAAGTCCTAATTATGATCATTATGATTATTGTGATTATTTATTTATATATTTTATTATATTATGATTATTATTGTTGTTGTTGTTATTGTTATTGTTATTATTATATCTGAACTAGCTGTGGACCCTTGACCCAATGGACTTGACGTTTAACCGGTGATGGTCTTGGACTTGTGGGAAATGGTGTTTGTTGGTAGCTAAAAACAGAAATATGCAACAAACAACAATGATAGTTTATTGTGTTTTTGTAAATGGCGTGCATATCTGGGGTCCGTTCCAGGTAGGAGGTTTAACAAACTCTGAGTTTTACCCTTTCTCAAACATGTCATGTCCTTTTGTCGACAATCCCGTTAATGAAAAAGCTGTATTAATTCACAGAGAGTTTACTTCAGAAGATGCTATTGAGTCCCGACTATAGATTTAATTTCATTTGCACATAACCGATTTGAGAGGTATTTTTTATCACAGTCCATTAGATATGTAGATTCCTTATCCATCCTCATATCACTAACATCAGCCATCGTGGACATGCTTTATCCAAGCAGATTCTTTGTGTCGCAATACGTTTTTTGCAAACGGCAGTTTTCTTCATAACAGTGTAGCGGATCACACTGTAATAGTAAAGCCACTGTATGCAGAGCCATCAGAAAAGTGTGACTTGCGCTGAAACATTTTTTAAATGTTTTTGTAGTGTTCCCAGGACACAAACCAGTGAGAGCCATTAAAAAGAAATAAATGATTATACATTATAGTTCTGTTAATGATCATGGTGCTGCAGCTTCAGAATGGGATTAGTAGCCTATAGTTTACTTTTTCGCCCGCAGGACTGCACCTAAATGAAATTATAGGTGTAATATAATTCCAGTTTGCACCAGTAATATTATAAGTTAACTGTGATTAAATATGAAATTAATACACTGTTAATGCGTACGCATTGACTCGAGCAGCAATTTTCTCCCACACCAATTCTCTCTCTTTTGCAGCAGCAGCCGCTGTCTTGTTTTTTTTAACAAAATGCATGTTCAAAGCATAGGCAGTAGGTTCAAACCATAGACAGTATATAATGGACCAACAGACCCCGTTGCTCTGGACGGAGACCAGTGAAGGATATTAGAAGCACTTTTCCGTTAATCACTTGCTTTACTGCGCAGCCTCCAACTGACAGAGACAGCGTAAATGTGGCGTGAGCAACGTGTCTGAATGTTGTTAGTCTTCTGGTAGCTGTGCCAAGAGAAATCTCAATCATTCCCAATCTTACAGAGACGGAGAACGTAGGTATATGTAAGGAGATAACATGGGCACAGGCTAATTTATTGCTAACTAAAATGCTAGTTAACATTAGTAATTAAACCTAACCAGTTCATGTGAGTCGAAACTGCCTGGGAGCTTCTCCTGTACTATACGGTAATTCCTCTACTGTACGACAGTAAGTCTCGTGGTTATGACACAATCGTTAACCTATTTTTACAAAAACGTCTGCTACGGAGCCATAACGTAAGGTACAAGGTAATGGAGCCTTTTATACATTGTCGTGTTTCTTTAGAACTAAACAACGGACAAATAGAGTCTTCAAATGCTTCAGATGTAAAGTTATTCGCAGTCAAGTGACGTCAAAAAAAGATGGCGGTCAGTGGAATGCTAACGGGAGGTGATCCTTTTGTAGCAACAAAATGGCGCCATAGGAGGTTTGCGTTCTGAAGCGAAGCTTACCCCCTTGGTTAAAACTCGCTGTTTGTGCGCATGAGTATTTCCGCCGACCCGTTTGTTTTGGTTGTTGCCATGGTGAATCGTAGAATCATTCATACTGCCTTTTTATAGTGGTTGTGCACGCGCGTAACCCTGAGTGAACCTACTCTGAGTTGATTGAACCAACTCATATCAGCTGTTCTGGAACCGAAAACTCTGAGTTTCCCATCTCAGGGTAAATCAACTCAGATGTCAGGGTTAAACTCAGAGTTTGTTAAACCTCCTACCTGGAACGGACCTCAGGTTAGGTTCACAGGCTCAGTTACCAAAGTAACTGACTCTGAGGTTAAGTTACCTCTCTTTCTGAAACGGAAAACCCAGAGTTTCCCTCATCTCAGGGTTAACAAACTCAGAGTTTTCACTAAACCTGCTTTCTGGAACGGGCCTCTGGAAGTGAGCCATGCAACAGCAGTTGCCAGGAACGAAGCAGGGACTCCAGGAAAAATTTAATTGAAGATTGTTGAAAATTGAAACAATTGGAAAGACCCAGGCTAGTGGTTTCCAGTCTTTATGCTAATTAGGGCTTACCGCCTTACTTTAGCTTCATGTTTACTGTACTTCACAAAATGTCAAACTTAAGATTGAATATCCAGAGACTTAGAAGTAAAATAAAGACATTACATGCAGATGCAGTACATCTTTTATTTTACCCTTCTCCTCCAACAGAATTCTGATATTTTTGACACTGTTGGTCTCTGCTCTGTTTCTATGCAGTCCTTTAATAAAAATGGATAAGGTCAGAAGGCCTGGCAGCTTTTGATGCTTTCGAATGGTCCCTGTGGGAATCTAAGCATAGTCTGCTGCTCTTTGAAATTCAGATCCAGAAAATTTGGCTTTGCATTTCAAAGTATGGTATTTCCTCTATCCCCACATAGAGAAACATGTTGCGATGATAAGCTCTGGAACATGACCCAAACACAGACACATATTAAGTTCACTACTTGTGCAGAGTTTCCAGTGTTTACATTCACTCCCCCACAACAATACACATACTATACAGCCTAATGATTTGATTAAAGAGGTGGATGAACTGTAAACTGACCAAACTGTTTGTCATTAATGAAACTTTGCACAAACACTGCAGAGTCTCTGTGGACACATTTCTTCCAAAATGTGCTACTGCTTATACAGACCAGTATGAAAGAGGAGATAGCCTAAGTGTAGTTATTTAACATAGCACAGGCCCTTAAGGGACCCAGATATTGCCAATAACACATCTAGTTTAATTTATATATATATATCAGATAAGGTCTGTTCTCAGCTCAGAGGTTTCTGTTTTGACTTTGATTCAGCAGTTTTAATTCCAGTCAACTGGCAAGTTTTTAGATTGATCTATGTGTTTGTCCTATATTCATTATTCCTGAACAAACTTGAAGAGTATACACTATTCAAAGAGAACTACAAAATTGAGCATCTAGTTTAATTTATGATCCTGACTATTAATCCCTTGATTGGGTCAGAAAACACAAGCTGTTGGCTAAAATGAGGCTTTTTGTACTGTGTTTATAGTCTCTAACTGAAACAAGAGATGACCTTGATTGTATTTTTCTTAGACTTGACAAAGCTTCTCCAGAGGATATTATAAAACAGTTTTCACAGTTCTCCCCATGTCTACAGAACTGGTTTTAACGTGTTAGTGGAGTTCTACTCAATAAAAACACAACTTTGACAAGTGTCAAGACTCTCCAAGATGATTATAATGCTGTTCTGAAACGAGCAGAAAGCAGTGTAAAATGGATGGTATTACATTTCATCCAAACATCATGCAAGTTTGAGATATTTTGTGTTTTAGGCCAGAATAGACATTCTGTGGCAAGATTGAATTTTCAAGCCCATGAAAGCTGCCCACCTCAGCAGTGCCCAGTAGTTGAACTGGCACCTCTCCATCTACCAGTGCACAGTCCCTACTTGGTCCATATGGAAACTTGTAAACTTTAGAGAGGTGTGGAATCAAGTGTATGGCCAATTTTTAGACTGCAGTTTGCAGAGCTGTTGAATTGTGTTGCATTATACTAAGAGATGTTACTAATATTCAGTCTGAGCATGCTCCTACCTTCTCCACACGCTGTCATTTGGGTAATCAGTGGTCACATGAATCAATGTTTGATATGATATGTGGTTCTGATTGCCATTCTCTACTCTTACTCTCTTACTAATTGCAATTCAGACACTGTTGCCGTGTACATATGTGGAGAAAAAATAAAGAGGGGCAGCTCATCTAGTGTCACAAGGGTGTTCAAGACATGGAGACTGTATAGTTTGGAAGAAGGATGCAATGCAGGTTGAGGAGAAATCATTTTACTGGCCAAAGGTACAGCAGCGGCACTTTTCTGGCAGATGAGCTGACAAGTCATTAGTGGTTATGGAAGTCTAAGCCAAGCGTGGAAGAAATCAGCATCTATCTCTGTCTGCTTCTATTGCTGTTACATATATTAGGACTTAATGAGCCATCAGTCATCTGCATTCTGTATCAGTCGCTCTGCCTGCAGGACCAGCGCTGTCCAGGTATGCTGAAGTTGTGTGTGATGGCTCTTCAGGGATCTCTAGACTCACAATAACACAGATGATGGGAAAGGTTCAGCCAGAGCAGCCAAAACACAGTCAAAGTGTTTCAAATGATAACACACAACTGCTATTTTACGTCCACAGTTTACATGACTTCACACAGCACTTAGACGGCTGATAAAAGCTGATTTATCCCTCTACATCTAGGCTTGTTCAACGCTTACTGGGCCACAGAAAAAAACTGTAAAAATGCCATGTACTTTGTTTGTTCTGGCATGAATAAGGATTTCAAGTTGTAAGGATTTAGATGGCATTTAAAAAAAAAAAAAAAGCGCAAATTTGCAATATCTGCTACCGCATACGTGCATTCATCCATACATTCATGCATTCACACACCCTGACAAACAAATGTAACTTGATTGGTAAGATTTGTCAATTCCCAGTCGTTTCAACTCATTTTTAGTCACGCTAGAGACATGGTGTTTGGGGTTTTTCAGATTTTTCCTCTTGTGCTACCGCTGGTAGACCTTTGTGGTTTTGAGTAAAATCTCTCAGCAACTGTTGAATTGCCGTAGAGTTTAATACAGTCCCCCTCAGGATAAACAAAATAACCTGACTTTTCCTCTATAGTGCCATCATCATGTCAACATTTGTATTTGTCCAATACTTTGGTTTATCACCAATCCTTGCAAAACTAATTTCTGGAGTCAAGTTGTGTTAAATAGGCATGCTAAGTTAAACATGCAAAGAAACATAACAAATAGAAAGCATTAGGCTACTTATCACTACTAAATAATTAATTTGTTCATATAAATATTGTTTCTTTGCCTTTGTTATATTATTACTTTAAGATTAATATATTCAATACATCTGTTTTATCAAAACCAAAGGAAAACAATTAACAGAACATTGAAATTTACAATCTTTTGATCTGCGTGGGAAGTTTCACTCAAAAGACAGTTCCCGATTTCCAAGCTATGTACATGACATTGAACACACTCGCACTTCCCAGAGGCCATCAGTCCCCACCCGGGCCATGGTGCAACATTAAATGTAGATAAACAGAAACACTAAAACAACCATATAAAACTAAAACCCACATAACAAAAAATGCACACCCAAAACATTAACAGGGCATTATTAAAACACACTTTAAATATGATAGAAATCCTTCAGAACATATATTTTTATTCCCATGAGCCTTTGCACCGCTTCATCGTAGAACAGTTCAAATGACCCTGCCCTTCCCATACAGAAAATTAAGATCCTTAGTTATCTCTGCTTAACATGATCTGTGCCTTGCATACTTACGCTGATTATTACAGACAACTAGTTTTTATTTAGTACTGAATATGTTTTTTTTTAAACATAAACAAAAATGAGTAGTGGCCACTTAAAAGTTTAATTACAAATAAATCTGGGTTTACAGTGCCTTAGCCTGAGCTGTACGTTATGTTTTGTGCTAAAACGCAAGCATGCTAAACTAAGATGGTGAACATCATCATCCTAGCATTGTCAATAAAGGCAAGCTAACATGCTGATGTTAGCATTTAGCATCACTGTGCTTTAGTGTTGTTAGATGTTTAATTTTGTTACTTGACTGATGAGTTGACTAAGTGTCAACTAACTTAGCTTGTAAAATTTAGTTATAAAAAACATTGTATGCTTATTAATATATACTTCCCAGCATGCATTGTAGTTGGGTTGACATTCAACAGGATGGAGGCAGAAATCTGTCAGTACAGTTACAGTATCCTGATGTTGATGCTTTATAGAAATACAAGTAGTGTGTACCTCTCCGAAGTATTGCAGTGGAAAAAGTATTCGATTCGTATTGCAGACCAAATTGCATTGTGCCCCTGAGGTGATTTTTATGCAATATCAACACTGCACCCACACCAACACCCACCATTCACACAGATGTCACACAGTGTTTTTTCCTCTTACTTCACTTTTGTTGGACTTTTAAGCCTCACCCAGTCTTTGCCTGTTCTTGGACTCAAGTGCTGTCCACAATAGACCTGTCACAGCTGATTGATTTCTACAACATGCTGCTCCTTTGTCATTACTATGTCATTGTTCTGAGGTGTTTTTGTCCTGATTCAAAAATAACTTCTTCTGGCTTTGTACGGCGTGTGTTTACGACTTTCTTGCCTTTTATACCTCACAGGAAGTCGGGATTTCCAGCGACAGACTGCGTGCGATTGCAACACACACACACACACACACACACACACACACACACACACACACTCACACACACACACAAGCACAGGTGATGATGAAGCTGGTGATTTCAAACCAAATCCCAGTCCCTAAAGGTCAGGGAACCATTGTGGGTAATTGGATTCAGCTATTCATTCAATATTAAAAAAGTTATTCAATCATTCATCCAGTAATTATAGTGGCCAATGGATTGAAGATCCCAGTAATGATGATCTGCTCCATCTCTTAGAAGTGAAACCGAGAGAGAGAATCGGGACTGGATGGACTGTCAGGAACTCAAATCGACCAGAATTGAGAAAAAGCAGACACAACTCATTCTGTATATTTTACATTGTGGTAGAGATTTAATACATACCTGGATTTTATATATTTTCACACTTCTACAATCCAGTTGGCTGTGGGTCTGGGCTGAAATTTACAATATTACTGTAAACTGTTTCCCCAATTAACTGAATCTACTACTCACAGATGGCTTTACAGTTTTTTTCGATTGCTAAACGACAGTGGGCACAACTGGAGTCTCATGTGGAAAACGCTAACTACAGTCTGCACAGCAGCAGTTCATGTGGACCAAACTCTAGTTCGTTTTTCATTGCTTGAACACAGTTTTCAAAACAAACACTTGACGTTAACCACAACGTGCACAACACTGTAGATTTACAGCACTTTGTTCAAATGCTAACACACTGCTGTCAAAACTGTTAACCACACATTCAAACAGAATGGATTTCAGTCTGGTGCCTATGAAACACTGCTGATTGCAATTTTAGCTGAAAGCCTAAGCAGGTGTCTTGTTTTAGACTAGTTAGTGAACATATATGGTATTTATACAGAGAAAGCACAGAAAGCCTTTTTTTGTATACAAACACCAAATAAGAATGAAACAATTATAGACTGTACCGTTTGAGAGAAACAGGTAAAAGGGCAAAAATACCAACATGTCCAGGTAAGATGTCTGAGGTTATATACACAGCTATAAAAAAAAGTGAAAAACACTATCTTTACAATAGTAAAACTGTGTTCTTACTGTTTGTCAGAAAGTAATGGCGGTGAAAGCAATAGAAACAGCACATTCATTTGTATATAGAGATGATGCAGACATCCAATGTGATGAAGAAAACTTGCCACATGATGCTGGAGAGAGGCAGGATTAGTCACACTATTCTTTGGTACTGTTTCGTACCTTTTAGTTTTTTTTCCCCAGTAATTCCATAAATTACTAGAGACAAAATACTTTATTGAAGAAAACTGCTGATTTTCATTCCTTCTTTTTTACCTTATGTAAAAATGTGTATGCTATACAATCTATATTTTTTAAACTATTGAGTAGTGTCAAGTCACTCAAATTGTTCAAACTGTAAAGATGAAAAAGTTTGTAATTTCTGTATTGGTGTTTGACACTAGTGTTTTTACCCTCAGTGTGTTCTGAGTGACAGTGTGTGTTATCTCAGTGAGGCTTGTGCATAGTGTTTGGCTGCACTGAGCCTGTTTTGCAGGTGATGTGAACTGTTTAGCTCAGGTGACTGTTGGTAGTGCAGACTGTAGTTTGAGTTTTGCACATGTGACTCCACTTGTGCCCACTGTCGTTTAGCAATCGGAAAAAACTGTAACAGAGTGATCCTGAGGGGCAGTTTTACAGCGGATGTATGGAAGATTTTGACCACTGTAATATGTTTTGAGCGGCCCTCTATTTACATAATGTATTTCCCACAATCCTCCCTGTAGACCTGCAACATCCCAACTGCTCATCAGGAGCATTATCTGGTCCCAGTAGTTAAAATAATAGGACAGTCCTTAAAATAGATGCTCCCTGCAAGAGCAGAGTCAACACTAAATCCACTATTTGTTCTGTTATTATAATAGCTTGGATTGGGTTTGAAATTTTGAGTCTTTTTCTTTTCTGAATATGAGGAAATGAGCTTCTGATTGCTCATTAAACAGTAATCAGCTTCAGTAAGAATTAATACACAACTCCTCTGGCTTTCAAAATTCCAGTGCTGCTAAAAGCAAGGAGGAATTGAGTTTAATTTGTCAAATAGTGTGGCAAAAATGTGCATGGCAACAAACTTAACTTAAATATAAAGGCCAAAGGTTAAAATTGCATTTAGTGTCAACGTTGTGGGTTTCTGTTGTAGTTTTTTTCCTGTTTTATTGTGTTTATTTATTCTCTGTTTCCTTGTTGTTTTACATCTCTTGTTTCTGTCTTCTGTGTTTTACCTTGTAGTGTATGTTTCATGCTTAGTTTCCTGTTTTATTTTGTAGTCTCTCTGTTTCTCCCATGTCATGTCTTGTTATACTTCCTGTCTTGTGTTTTCCCGTCTTTGAGATTGCGCCGCCCTGATGTCGTTCACCTGTTCCCCTGTCCCTTGTTTCACCTTGTTTCGTTTACATGTGTATTTAGTCTGTGTGCTTTCTCTGTCTGTTGTTGGTTTGTCGTCATTCGTCATCTGTCTTTTGTGAAGAGTTCAGTCCTGTGAGTGTTTTTGTGCTCCTGGATGTTTCCCTGTCCCTGTCCCTGTCCCTTCCCTGTTCCTGTTTCTTTTGGATTATGTTCTCCTGTTTACAAGTTTGTAGGGCTGGGACGGTTACCGCATTACCGCAATACTGCGGTCACGTGATGCGGATCTGAGCTTGTCACCGCCATCACCGCAGAAAAACATTGGCCTGCACATGTGTGCACGTTGTGTCTAATGACATGGATTCATTGATTCTAATGACATGGATTGTGTCTGATGACATTGTGTCTTACATGGATTCAAGGTTTTCCAAACAAAACATATCATCAAAAGATGGAGCAAATCCGACCTTTCGCGAGTTGGGGAGTGCAATGTTCCATGACACATATACATTCCATTTGTGTTGACTATTAGACCTATATGCGAGAGTAGCCTACCTGTGTAATATCTTGTATCGGAGAAATGTCTTTGCCTTTCCTACCGTGTATTACGGTAGGAAAGGCAAAGACATTTCTCCATTCTCAGCTGAGGTAGACACATTAATTGCATTGCAGTGTTTACCATTGCACATTAGCCTAGCAGCTAACGGAGTTTTTTTCTGTTTATAGCTTTATCCTGATAAAACGGCATGGTTGAATTTCAGCCTGCATGCACATTTCGTAGCCTAAAACAGAGCGGCTTATATTGGTAGAGAAAGCAACAAGTTAGCGGACTGCCGAGTTACCCTCTCTGCTCTCTGTCTGCAACAGGTTGTAAGGTTTAAGCCAATGTTTTTCGGGCGTAAAGCCATTCACTTTACCAGCACTATTGACAATAGATAAAGCCACCATGTCTTGAGAAGTTCTAGCTTGTTGTTTTATTGTTCACTTTTAACTCACTTTACATCAACTTTTCTATCTCTTTTTCATCTCTCTTTTCCTCACAGCGGCACTCATACGCTACTCTCCGTTACCGCTCGCTCTCCACAAAGGCACGGACTTCACTCACTTAAGGCACCCTGCCATTCTCGCTCTAACTTACGCTAATCTTGTAAGGGGGTTGCGGTATACCGCTCTACCGTGGGAATTTCTTGCTTTCCAACCGCGGTAAGAAAGAATCCACACCGTCCCAGCCCTACAAGTTTGTAAGTCTCTTTGTGCTTATTATTTATTCAAACTTCTGCACACTCCTCTTCTTCTTGCACTTGGGTCCAAGCCTCCAATCTGACATTTAGAGAACCCCCGCATGAAGTTATTAACTTAATTTGAACTAATTTAATTTCACATAGTCAAAGGGCTTAGTCATTCATGTCAATAACAGAGTCACAAAAGTTATATTGTAAAAATGAAGGAATAGCCTTAACATTCACTTTGAAGAGTCCACAAGGGGCGGCTGTGGCTCAGTGGTAGAGAGGTTGCGTGATAATCGGAAGGTTGGTGGTTCAATCCCTGGCCCTGCGGTCCCATGCTGAATCGTCCTTGGGCAAGACACTGAACCCCGAGTTTCCCCTGATGCTGTACATCAGAGTGTAAGTGTGTGTGAGTGTTTATCTGATGAGCGGGTGGCACCTTGTTCGGCAGCCTAGGCCACAGCATGTGAATGGTTCCTGTACTATGTTAAAGCGCTTTGAGTAGTTGTTAAGACTAGAAAAGCACTATATAAAAACTTCACATTTACAAGACATAAACCATCATGATACATTTTATGTGAGTTTATTCGAGGGGCTGAGCGCTCTCTGCAATATAGGTCCTTCGAAAAAATCCAAATCCAAATCCAAAACAACAGCAGAAGCTCTGTCTAAGGGGCCTCTAAGGGGTGGTGCTAGACAACGACCAAATTGTGCTTCTTGCGGTAGTAGGACAGTGGTACGGTACCTTCCCTGCCACGTCCAGGGTCCCATTGTCTCATAATCCGCCTATGCATGCATACTGGACTGGAAATGTAGGGGCTATATGAGCAAAAGCAAGCTCATGAAAATAGTTAACACGAACCCAAGATTATACAAACCCCCAAATAGCTGGTGGAGCTGAACACCACACAAACCAGGAGGAAAGCAACATTAATAGTTCAGGACCCTTCACATACTTTGTTTAATCCAATTGCTTTTGTACAGTTTTTTTCATTTAATTTCTATTCTTTTTTTGTTATTCTTATTTCTTACCCTTTGTCTATTTATCTGTACTTGTAATCAGCACTTTAATCTGGGTTGCTGCAACAACTGGATTTCCTCCCTGGGGATCAATAAATTATATGATTGGTTATGATGCATTAGCAATTTACATTAGCCTTTTGACTCCTATGAAGTCAAAAAGGTTGGTGTCAGCGTTTGATACCAGAATTAAATCAGTTTAAAAGTAAATGTTTGTTGTTACACTTTACCAGTTTTCACCTTTAAAAAAACAAAAACAAAAAACATTTATGTATTCATTAATTTGTATACTGGTGTATTTATTTTTATGTAATGAATGAATACATTTTTTATTTATTTGTCTTGTTACAGACTTTCTAGATTTAATTTCCCCATTTAGTTTGGTGAGGGTATATTGGACCATAACACAAAAGAGACCAAACACAGTCATACAAGGAACTCCATAATTAAATACCAGCACAGAATCTTAACATTATGAATAATCACTCATGAATCTTGAATGAATTATTCATATCACACACTAATTTATTTCAAAATGGTTATTCTAGAAACAGAAATGTGCCAGAGACAAACTCCTGTCTATACTCTTACATTATGTCTCAGTTGCATACCAATCTCATTCTGTAGTCTCTACATATTGTGAAAGTCAGGCGATTCCCCTGAGAGACATTGGGAGCCGTGCTTGATAATATTCTCTGCGGGGTTTATCCTGCCACGCAGAGAGCTGCCTCCAGTTGTTTATGTTCTCTGTTATATGTAAATAAAAGGATAGGGAGGGAGGTGTTTTCAGATAGATGTCTAGATCAATCACACACATGAACACACATGCACACACATTATTGGACATGTGTGCGCTACCAATACATAATTCATCCACTGACAACCTATTACCCGCTGCGCAACAAGACACAGAGGAGTTATTACATTTTTCATGTTTCAGTCATCTCCAATGGAAACATGCGTTGATTGATAGTAAGTCCTGACTTTGCAGTCAACCATGATGTGGAATAACTGCGCTATGATATGCATGCACATGTGCACACGGGGATGAGTTATTAAATTGAAGCCAATGTGAAACATGTTTTTCTACTCAGAAACATTTCTGCTGTGACAGCAGCCACAAAATGTCAGTTAGGTATGCATTGTTACTCTACTTACTTTACTCACACATTTGTCAAAAGTGCCAGCTCGTGTCATCTCATGATCAGCAGACAGTAAACTCACTGCGGAGGAACGACATGTCTCTCTCTCATATGTTGAATTCACACAATACACTTGATTGCTGACATAATTCAGTTTAATTGGATCCACAGAGACAAATGAGACACAACAATTTGGCTTTAATATAAAACTTTTTTTGCGTCCTGTCATGACATTGTTTGCTTTGGGCCCACTCTTACAATTGCAACATCTAAATAAAAGGCAGGTACAATCATGTTTTGTCTTTTTTCCAACATAATTCTTCATGTGAATTCTCATTCTCAGCTGTACTGTTCCCTCCACCCACATGTCTTTGTCTTTAGAATACCGGCATTCACTTATATCAATATTTACAGTGCAGTTGTCGCTGTTACATTTCAAACTATATATTTGTTTACCATCCTTGATCAAAAAGTTCATCAGAAATCCCTTTGTGAAAATCCTTGTTGGCTCTTGGGTGACTGAAATTGATCATATTTGGAAAATATCAAAAATTAAACCCAGGCCATTTCTGAACTAAATTTAAAAGTTTAAAAACTCCAATCCTTTAATTTACCCATTTCTTACTCCAAAATTATGAAAGTGGTTCTGTGTGGCACATTTAGCTTTCTGAGTCATGAAGTACGAGCCCTGATCTGATCTGCAGAAGAAAATAACTAAATATATAATAAGAAATAAATATCAGGTGGTTACTCTTTTGTTAGTCTATATCATTGACGTTCCACTTCCTGAATTCGCTGATGTCTGTTTCCTTCCGCATTGGAATTCTAAACTCCAGTGGATTTATGAGGACTATGGTTAACTGCTCTTCAGATCTCTGCAGGGTAAATTGAGACAGCTAGCTAGACTTCTGTCCAATCTGAGTTTTCACTTGCAAGTACTTACAAGTATTTTCCAGCAACTCCATGGTGAGCTTAGCACCACCCATGACAATTGTGATTGGTTTAAAGAAATGCCAATAAACCAGAGCACGTTTTTCTACCATCCCGCAATGCTGTGTGGACTAGCCAGACCCTCCTCCACAGCACGGTGGAGGAAGGTCTGGCAAAGCGAGACTAACAACAAAGTAATCTCGCTTTGCCAGACCATCCACACGCTGCAGGGAGACAAACGTGTTCTGGTTTATTGACATTTCTTTGAACCAATCACAATCGTCATGGGCGGCGCTAAGCTCCTCACGGAGCAGCTGCAAAATAGCCTCAGGAAGGAACTTGTTTTGGTGAAACGTGTGTATGTTCAAAAGTTGTTTTAGTTGTGGAGAGAAAACTCAGATTGGACAGATAGTCTAGCTAGCTGTCTCAATTTACCATGGAGAGATCTGAGGAGCAGTTGACCATAGTCCTCATAAATCCACCGGAGTTTAGAATTCCAACACAAAGAAAGCGGAAGGTAACGGTCATCAGCGAAAAGACATGTATCCGGCAGAATTTCCTGCGGCACTTTAGCAATCCCGGAAGTGGAACGTCGTGAATATAGACTACTTTGTTGTAAACGTGGTGCTTGTTTCAGAAAAATAATGTCATTCATTATGAAATGAAAAACCTTTCTGGCACATAAAATGACTTTTTCTATTGTGTGGAAAATCACTTTATGTTCTGTATGGACAATGATTGGAGCAGTATGATGACCATGCTCTGGAGGTACTTCGGTTTATGTACAACACTAAAAATCACATAAGCCAAATTGCTTTTCATCCAATAAACTAAACGTTTGTCGAGAATAGAATTTTCTGCATGAAGACAAATGAAGAATGCAAATTAAGTCTCCTAAATGCAGGTGCTATGGGCATATTTCTTATTACATAGATACACTTAAATATTGTTCCACCCCATATTTCTCCATTGTTCATATACATTCAGTCAGGAAAATCTGTTTCAAAAGGCAAAGGATGGGGTTATTATAGACAAAAAAGGAGGAAGGAATGTGCATGAAAAGGTAGATTTAATGCCTGGTCGATCCAACTGATTTACTGTAATCCTATCATGGCTTCTTAGTATTTCCTCGTTTGGCATTGGTCATTTAAAACCAAAATTACTTAAACATAATAGTCTCTCTGAAGATCAAAGCATCAATCCTCTGCCTCAACATTGCAAGCACTGCGTGATGAGAGTCAGTGATGTCCAATGAATCTCTCAATTCTTCTTTCATCTTGATATGAGAGACAAGACATCTCGAGTCATGCTTGCTGAAGTCCACATTCTTCATAAAACCACCCAAAAAAGTGACACTTTTCATTTTTTGTTTTGGTAGGAGAGTACCACAAATGAGCGTCCATTGCTGCAACCTTAAAAACAACACAAGCGCAGCTCACAACGGCAGTAGCAGTACAGATGGAAAGATGTGAGCAGGGTCGGTGGCAAAATGGCAGTCCTCCATGTACGCACGCACGCACACATGCACTTACACACACACACACACACACACACACACACACACACACACACACACACACACACACACGTTTCTTTTTAATTTATTTTATCATTCCTAATGTCTGAAATCAATAAGTGCTTTTTCGCTTAACGTCCCAAAACCAATAAATATCTGCTGCTGGGCAGGTTAAAACATCGTGATCTGTGTGGGTTGCTCCCACTCAGGCTGTTTTGTTGGCGCATGATAAACACTAATCCGAAACATCGATAAGCACAAACAGTAAGAGTTTTCGTGAAGATGCCTCAGAGCAGGTTGTCTTCATACATTAGTCTCCTCTCCGTCCAGAGGGCATGTGCAGCACTGCACCTTCTCCTCCAGACACGCGTCCTCTGTGGTAGTGGTCACATTACTGCCAGCGCCTCGGTGTGGCAGGAAAGACAACTGCAGGGTGTGTCTGCTCTTGGCGGGCCCGCCTTTCTTTGTCCCGTTGCTGTAGGAGACGACGAGTCGGCGGTTGTCCTCCAGTGTGGCGGAGCAGGAGGGGTCTCTGTCAGCCTTGTTGAGGCGAGGTGAGTCACCGCCGGGATCACTGACATTGTTGTCATGGAGATAGGGCAGATTGCCAGTGGCAATACTGCCGCTCTTGATGTGCGGAGTGTGGCTGTGTGTGTGGCGGTACTCCTCATCGATGTCCTTACCCAGCTTCCACCTCTTCCACTTTTTTAGCATCTCTGACTGCACCTGAGGGATGATGGAACAGCAGAGAGAGAGAGAGCAGATAGAGGACAGACACATGAAGATTTGTGATGAAGATTAAATAAGACGCTGAGCACTTCATTAGATGGACTTGCTCTCTTGCCAAAGAATGTGGATATATGGACAGATGGATGATGTTGTGCCTGTCTCACTTTGTAAACAAAAGTATAAAGTGGAACTTGAACAAAGATGGAGCTTTACGCGATATAAAAGGTCCGATAAAGGCTGGCAACAGGAACACTGATGATGAAAAATGTCTTTATTTAATGTCTTTTTATTTATTGTTTCTACAAAAGGAAAGGAAGGAACTGCCAGAAAGGCAGATATTAAATTAAGGTGGTGCTTGAAATGAAAGCACATCTGTCTCACCTCTTTGTTGACGAAGCAGTACAGGATGGCAACTAGCAAGCCCTGAAAAAGAAAGTGGAGTTTAAAAATTTCAGTCACATCAGATACCGGAAAATTTAAAAAAATATTTTTTTCATTCTCCAAGCTATATAAATACTGGGAAATTATCAAAACTCACATCCACAGAGATATTTACACAGCTCGTGTTTAGAAACGGTGCCTTTAAACAAGCCGTCAGGACTTCCTTATGTTGTTATGTCACAACTACTTTATAGCATATAACTCTGCTAAATGATCACGTGCAGTGCATTCCCCGTCTGCAATGACGGTGCAAAAATGCAGAGAGTGCAGATGCGGAAGACCTGGAAACGCTGACCAATCAGAGCAGACTGGGCATTTTTTGGGGGGCTTGAAGAGACATGTATACAGGCATACAGACAGTATGAGAAAAATAATGTTTTTTGAACATTAAAGTATGTAACCATGTTCAAGAAGAAACCCAAAATATGAGTATAAACTAACAAAATATGAGAGCTTTAAAGGACACAGCTCTAAATATGTTTTAATTTTTTAATATTATCAACATATATAAATATAACTTACAACCTTTGTGTCATAGAACTCCATTGTTGTTGAAAAAGCAGGTAATTAAAAACCTGTAAAAGAGCTGTACCAAATTCCCCACTATGAAGTTATGTTATTTGTCACCCAATGCATCAGTACGGGTCCTTTATACCTGTATGAGTTCTTTGGTACAAAGGCTAAGCAATACTTAGCAGTACTTTGTAAGATAAATGCATTGCTAGTTTAGGTCACAACTGATCTTCAGGTGGCAGTAACACGCCAAAGAAGGCAGCGATGCGCCAACAAAGGCAGGAAAGAAAAAGACTGGTAGCAAGTTAACATCGATGGAGACAATTGAGGTTTAGTATTTTTCAAAACAATTGGCGTTGCAGATGTTTTATAAGGAAGGACATAAGTGCTTTGTAAAATCTTTTACAAAAGAAGAATATGAAATGGATAAATACATTTTAACACTAAATCAGGATAAGTTTCCTTTAATGTACAATATTTCTTATAGATGAATCAAAAGAAATATTCATTTGAGTCAAAATCCCTTTTAAAGAAACAACAAAAGGCTTACAATTGTTCATGCATGCCTCAGAAAAGAAAAGATAGAGGCATAAAGAGAAAAAACATGGAGAAACATACTAATGTTCGAATGTTTGAGGATGTACGTGTAAATAAGTTGAATGTTAAGTTGAGCTCTGACCTGGAAAGAGTTGAACAGCAGGTCACAGAAGAGGCGAATGAGGCGCAGCATGGAGCCTTTAGGGACAGACTCGTCAATGACGAAGGTGAAGAGGATGGCGTGAATCCCGAGCAGAGGAATGAGAGTCAGAGTGGATTTTGCTAATCTGGAGAGGAGGAATATTACAAGAAAGCAGAAAGGTTATCCACTGCTCATTTTAGTTACGACCTTCATCAGGTAAGATTCAAGATCCCAGTTAAGTCTCACCTGAACTTGTAGTCAGTGTATCTCATCTGATGAGCTCTGAGTTTAGACATCAGGATTTTGATAATTCGTATGAATATGAAGAAGTTAATCTAAAATGAAGAAGAGAGGGGGAGTTAAATGATCTAAAAAATAATTTTTAGATGACATAATGTGTAAGTCAGAGACTCCCGAAAATGCCTTTCTGTGCCCTGTGGGATTTGAACACACACACACACACACACACACACACACACACACACACACACACACACACACACACACACACACACACACACACACACACACACACACACACACACACACACACACACACACACACACACACACACACACACACACAGTGAGCTAGTGCAGACCCTCTCCAATGACAAAGAACATTTATTATTACAGCACTCAAGTTATTACCGAATATTACTTACCAAATTTGGTAACGTGTGTATGTTGTCTTGACAGATATGTTTGTGTGAATGTGTGTGTGTGTGTGTTTGAGTGCACACAAATGCAGTTTATTTAGGTGTGAATATGTGTGTGTGAACAATAGCTGAACTGCAGGGTTGTGTTTGGGATTGCTGGAGGATGACATATGAAGTTACACAACTGGACAGCAACTATTTCAGATATTAAGATAAAGAGAATTTTTCCACATGGAACAAACTGTGCGACTTAAACAGTCTAGGAAATGTACGGGTTTCAGTATAATTCTGTCTGTCTTTTGTGTGTGTGTGTGTGTGTGTGTGTGTGTGTGTGTGTGTGTGTGTGTGTGTGTGCGCACGTGCACATGTACGCTTTTGCATGAGGTCACAAAGGTTACTACTGTTAGTGTTACTGTGCACTTGTGATCATAAGTGTTTCCATCCATAAAGTTGTTTGTATCTATCTATGGGAACAAGAGGCAGGAAACACACACAAGGAATTCCACAACTTGTTTCTGTGTGTGTGTGTGCGTGTGTGTGTGTGTGTGTGTGTGTGTGTGTGTGTGTGTGTGTGTGTGTGTGTGTGTTTGTAGAACACTGAAGATATTATATAAACGATAGTTTACATACAATTTAGGGTGTGAATCTTTGGGAATTAATTACTTCAATTTCAGTTTCTGAGGTCACATTTTCTCACTATTTTCACTATAATGACGTTTTTTTTCATACTTTCATCTTTGTAGTTTAATCTCCTCAGGCTTTTAATTGTTAGTAGAACAAGAAAAACGTGCAAAAGAACAGAAGAACAGGAACTTCAAGCACATTATTGACTTAAATAGTAAACATACTATACAAAAAAATCTGTATTGACATAAATGTTTCACAAAAAAAGAGTGCATACTCCCAGCCCATTTTTTCTGATTTATTTGTAAATTAATCAGTGACTTTAATCACTAGGGACAGTGGGGCTTTTTAACTTTTCAATCATTTTGGCTGTGTTAATAATCTTGTCTACATTTTGACAAAGGTCTGAATTTTGGAAGTTCAACTTCAGCTTCTATAATAAGTCGATAATGATTGTACAGCCAATAGACAGTTAGACCCTTAGGGACAAAAATGTCCCTATTAAAACTTCAAATTTTTTGTTTTTACTATTTTCCACCAGATTGAGCCATTTTTTATGTTTCCCCTATGGGGCAACTACATGCTATTTTCCTGATTTCTACTCAGGTTATTGCTGCTGTATTATGGAGCATTGCATATTGCAGGATATGTCATATTGCAGGATATGTCATTGGCAACAACAATGTTGTTGCCAATGACATATCCCAGACTGTGAAAAAATAAAATTTCCCCATGGCATTTGTACAGATAATAATAACATATTGTTGTTTTTTTCATTAAAAAAAAGGATATATATATATATATATATGTGTGTGTGTGTTGTCGTTGCAAATGAGAATTTGTTCTCAATCGACTTACCTGGATAAATATATATATATATATATATATACTTATACCACATTGGTCTGTAGTATTCTCTCTACTACTGCAGTACTTTTACAGGGATGTATTTACTTGTAGTACCATAATGAAACATGTATCACCTATTTTGTACTACAATATTTAATGATTGTACGAACGATGACCCAGTGAAATTATGGGTAGCTTGTGTGTGGGTGATCTAAAGTAATGTTTCAATGGTATTTCACAATATATTTGTTTTTTGAACCAGTGATTGTGCAAGTGCAAGACTTCTTTAGAGATATGAATGCACAATCCAATGTTTTGAACATTGGATAGCCTGTGTTACAAGTGATGACTGTTGTGAGTTTTGTGTCTAGAGTTTTGAAAAATCACATCAAGGTTATGAAATTAGTAGCAAAGTGATTGTAAAAAACTGTAATTAAAAAAATTAGGAAAAATCCAACCTTTATGGACACCAATTTTGTTTGTGAATGAATAATGTATCGTAAATAAATAAATGTTCTTCCTTAAAATGCAGGGGGCATAAGTAAGTACACCCCTATGTTAACTTCCCATAGAGGCAGGCAGATTTTTATTTTTAAAGGCCAGTTATTTCATGGATCCAGGATACTATGCATCCTGATAAAGTTCCCTTGGCCTTTGGAATTAAAATAGCCCAACATCATCACATACCCTTCACCATACCTAGAGATTGGCATGGTTTTATTTCAGTTAATTTGAGTTGATAGCTGGTTTGATTTGCATTGAGAGATGATTTTATGGAAACTACCCCATGCCAATCTGTAGGTATGGTGAAGGGTATGTGATGATGGGGGGGTATGGTGAAGGGTATGTGATGATGGGGGGGTATGGTGAAGGGTATGTGATGATGGGGTGGCTATTTTAATTCCAAACGCCAAGGGAACTTTATCAGGATGCCTAGTATCCTGATCCATGAAATAACTGGCCTTTACAGTAAAAATAAAAATCTGCCTGCCTCTATGGGAATTTAACAAATGGGTGTACTTACTTATGCCCCCTGTATTTTAAGGAAGAACGTTTATTTATTTACGAAACATTATTCATTCACAAAGAAAATTGGTGTCCTTAAAGATTGGATTTTCCCTCATTTTTTTAATTAAGGCATTAAGATCAATTTGCAATATATGTTTTTTTTATTCCTCTTTTCAGTCAACTTTAGCATGGGTGTCCTAATTTTTTCACACGACTGTAAATTATATATCTCAATCATCAGTAACAAGTTGGCAGAATTGGACAAGCAATTCCAAGGGCCTGAATCCACACAGTGCAGTACTGTAAATACTGTAAAGAGTCTGAAAAGTTGGTACATGGTACTATAGAAACAGTGTCTGATAAACAGTAGTACATTACAGTAAAGAATAATGATGAAATATTACATCCATAGATGATGTAGTCTAATTGGTTCATGATCCACGCTAATTGGTGACATGTGAATCTCGTTATCTTGAAACTTTCATGATCTAAACATGGAATATTGTTTGTCTGTTTCCATACAATTATGCATTAAGAGTAATGCAACAGTTACTTATCATTTTGAGTAGTTGTATCGATTGATAGTTAGATGATTGCAATGGAATGAATAGACAATTATCTAAAATGTAATGTGTGAATTGCTTTTTGAAATAGTAGTACTTTGATGTTAAGTTGTGTCATATTGAACAGGTGATCTTTGTTAAATGAACAAATGATATTTGGTTTATGTGCATTGTATCCAAGCAATTGAAAAAAGTGTTAGAGTTTTGAAAAATGTGCATTTTGATCATTGGTTGTGAGTTTTGTGTCTAGAGTTTTGAAAAATGACGTCAAGGTTCTGAAATTAGTAGCAAAGTGATTGTAAAAAACTGTAATGTTGCAGATGTATAAAAAAATGAAAACTTGGAAATTAGGTGTAATTTTAAGGTGAATCAATATGTTCTACATACTTTCACACATGCACCCAAACACAAGCATTTGGTATCTTTTGGTATCTCTATTCACAGCAACATCTGCAAAGACACAGTTGGGGAATGTCAGCTGCTGTGTGTGTGTGTGTGTGTGTGTGTGTGTGTGTGTGTGTGTGTGTGTGTGTGTGTGTGTCTGTGTGTGTGTGTGTGTGTGTGTGTGTGTGTGTTATGTGCATCTGTAGCTCGATCACATACCAGCACACTCTGGACTTGAACTTCCTTCATTAAATTGTTCAATTGTAGACTGCCAGACAGAGAATATGAGCGTAAGAGACAAACAGACAGATACAGACAGCCTTACCAGATAAGCAAACAGTATAGGAGAACGGATGATCCACCAATATCCCATGTTAATATTCCTCTCCCAGCACCTACACACAAACACACACACACACACACACACACACACACACACACACACACACACACACACATTTTACATTCTAATTTATTGCTGCTATACTTTTGATTTTGATCTTTTCACTGTATCCAAAGAATCATCACACATTCATACACTATAGTATGAATGCACAGATAACAACTGTTACATCTAAACTGCCTTTCATGTGATAAAAAAGCAACTTACTCCTCGTTCTCATACAGATATTTCACTGTGATCCACGGCAACACAAATATGAGTGGTGCACCTGAGAATGACAAAGGTAAAAGAAGAAAGTGAACAGAGTCAAACTTTTTAGGACATAAAGTTGTCATTTTACCAGATTAGCGATGACATCATAGATGCTGTGCTCCTGGTAGATCAGTCACTCCAACACTTAATTACATTAATTATTTGCGCTATATATATTCTTTAACCAAGTGATCATGTTGACATGATTCTTTTGTATTATTTAGCATTATTTATGATGGTGACTTTACAATCTCATTATCTCAAGACAAAATATCTATTCTCCTCTAACACGATGACGACTTGATATGAAAATGCTTGCTGCGTGTGCAAAGCAGAATCTAATCCGTTCATGAACCTGGTCTCTTCTGCTGACATGAACTGTCCTGTCGGACTACAATGACTCACTAACATCCAATGGACAATCCAGTTAATAGTTGTGGCAAGACCATGATTTGTTATCTCCGCTCAGTGAAGCATGAGGAAAACAATATTTAAAATCTCAAGATAACTATATAATTAAATTGCTACATCAGAAAACAAGCTGAAAACTTAATATGAGCATCATAAAGTCATTCTTTATTTAGAGACAGACGTTTTCAAGAAAGCAGGTCTGAAATGATAAACCAAAGTGGGTCTGGGCTCATGATTGTTTTTTTTATTACATGTCGTGAAGGATTTATACATTTTGGAATTGTGCAAGTTACAAATAAATGATACCTGCGCCATCTCCTACTTTTCCTGTCTCTACAATTGCCTGTCCAAACAGCTGCTCTGTATTTTATCATTAATCTGCATGTATGTACATACCTGTTAACCATATCTGAACTGCTTGACAGAGTCTGTTTGCTACAAATGATTGATTTTGGGACAGAATCCTGTTTACTCTTCTCACTAAATTGACCAATATTTGTCTGTCAGAAAAGCACAAAAAATACAGATTCTGTAATAAGTGGAGCATCATTACGATGTGATTGTCAGTCACTGTGTGAGAGTTGTGGTTCTTACCCCAGCCAATGGCCAGGTAAATGTAGAAGTACTTCCTCTCACTGAAGACGGTGATGACTAGCAGGCTGTGCAGGTAGATGCCCTCCACCAACAGCCAATAGTTATTGGCCATCACACTGTACTGCATCATCACCATGGCACCACGGCACCACGTAACAGCCTGAGACACAACATTATGACAAGGGTGGTTGGGATACAAACAATAAGCCAAGGTGACACTTTTTTTTCTGATGCAAAAGTCAAAAATGTCACCTTAAAGGAGAATTCTGGTCGATTTCAACACATAGCTCTGTTCTTTGTAAATTTGGAGCGCTGTCAGTAGCGAGAAAAACGAAAACAATCTGTGTTGCCTACACCGTGTTATCCTCCTGCTAGCAAAAAATATTTTCAAAAATAGGCATATGCTTATTTTTTTAAAGTAAGTGCGGTAGTACAACTAGCAGGAGACAAGTTATAATTGAGGTAAGTTTGGAGACACTACCATTATGTAATCATTAAATTAATAAATATTTTTGTTGCATCTCTTTTCGGTGTTGTAGTTTGTAGACGGTCCTAAGTCTTGCCGTCTGAACACCAGAACTACACAGAACTGAATTATTACAACTTTTATGCATTTCTTTCACAGCTACTGCAGTCAGATTCACTGTGTTCACTCGGAAGGAATCACTTCACATGGGTAGGCACTTGTAATGACATCTCGAACATGTTAAGAGGCTAAAAGCACATTTAAAGTTTGCCCGGTTTCATTCTCCTGGGTGCTAACGCTAGCAGTAGGATAACACGATGTAGGCAACACCGATTGTTTTCGTTTTTCTCGCTACTGACAGTACTCCAAATTTACAAACAACTGAGCTACGTGTTGAAATCCACCGGAATTCTCCTTTAAACCAGATCTCCAAAGGAGTCACAAGTATTCTGCTTTCAGCTCAGTTGAATTGACTCTAGGCTGCAGCACAATACAATGCTCAGCAGTTCAGAGGACAAGGACAGCTGTCCTTCACATGAACTTTTTGATTCTGGCATCCACATATATTTCTTTCTTTGTTCACAATCCTTCGCAGCAGTTAAAGTTTGTCATAGAAAAATACAGATATTCAAGAAATATGGAGTAGTCTTTAAATGTGTCGCAACCCTGTGTCTCATTACTGTTATTTTCATACGCACTTTTCTGCATTTACAATTTTTGTTCTAGCAACAGTGCATGACGTAGTGTGATGTTTTACTGAAGTGGAAAGGAAGGGAGTTGCAGTTGAGGTATTGTATTGGAGTTTCTGTTTCCTCTTATGCAAGGAGTCACTTTGATACTTTATTATATTTAACATGTAATGAAAGAAAATAAATAAATAATGTTTGCAGTGATTGTGGTGTGTTTGCTCTGACCGGTATGTTGACCCAGGCTTGTGTCTGGGTGTCTCTGCTGCTCCTGGGGGCCAGCGTGAGGGTCAGCAGGGCGTCTTTGACCAGGATGGACACGGCTCTCAGGATGAAGGAGGAAAACAGGTTCATGTGGATGTTGTTCCTCATACAGTGGAGCTTCCTGGTGCAGAGGTGACAGTGTGTGATGGCTTTTGACTTGTATATGTTCTATTCATTACATTGCATGCAGGAACATGACTAAAATGATTATTTCTTTTCCAGTCCTTGATTCTCTCCTTCCTTCCTTTTGCTTTTTGTTTCCTTCCTTGGTTTGCTTCTTCCTTTTCCAAACTTTTTTTTCCACCTTTCATGCATAGCTTCTTTTTCTCTTCCTGTCTGTTCTCTCTTATTGACCCCCTTCCTTCTTATCTTCTTCCTTTCTTTATTTCTCCCTTCCTTCCCTCCTTCTTTCCCTAGTTTCCCTCTTTTTCATTGTTCTTCCCCCTTCATTTATTTTCATTCTTCTATCATTTCTTCCTCCTTTCTTCCTTCCTTACTTTTATTATATTTTCCTCATTTCATTCATCACTATTTTTTTATTTCTTTTATTCTCTGTTATTCTTTCCCACTGTCATCCCATTCATTCTCCTTTCTTCCTTTCTTCTTGCTTTCCTCAGTTATTTCCTGTATCTTATTGTTCACCCCTTTATTGATAATTCCTTTCTTCCTTCCCTCCTTCTTTCTTTTTTCTTCCTTCTTTTTCTTTCATTCCTCTTCCTCCGCCCCCAACCGTTTACTCCTTGTACATGTTGTACCTGAAGGTGATGAGGATTCCCAGGGCCATTAGCAGAGCTCCCAGGGAGAGCGAGTAGCCCACTGTATACATGATCCGCAGCTGACTGAGGATGCGGCCATACTGGTGCTGCAGAACCAACATGAGGGACTGAGTCAGTTACTTCCATGCATTGCCTTCATACACATCTACCCGCCCATCCACCCACACACTCAGTGTAGATTTAACCTGGCACAAAGATTTTCCTAAACAGTATTGAACAGATAGGAGGATTTTCACACGCTGAGTCACCACTCCAAGCAGCTTTCAGACATGGAAACTGTTATCTCACAAGCCAAGCCTGATCCACTTACACACACACAAACACACTCTAATGTATACACACACCTCACCAGGGTCGGCCTCACATTCGCTGGTATTCTTTGGCGCCCATTGACCATCTTCACGGCAGACTCTGTAGACCACACCCTGCTGAACTGTTCATGCAGATGCACAGATTATGAGATTGTATATTAGGATGACATGTGGCATGGATCCAACTGTCCAGATACAGTATATACACAAATCTCAATCTACACACAACAATACAGTGAGTAGTTAATTTTCCATTAACTCCACAATGACTTTAATGAAGCAATCTTCAAAAAAGCTCTTTTTCTGAAGTTTTACTCTCACATCATGTCCCTGGATGGGCAGTGTATCCATGTATTTCTCAAACGAACTGAAGTCAGTGCTTCAACTCAACAAGTGGGACGAGGCCTACCTACAGTAGCAGTTTAGAAAAACTCTAATATCCAGTACTGTACTTCTCATGAAGGTGTGTTGGAGAGGAGCTCCAATTTGGGAAAAAAAGGGATAGTTTCTGCACACAGCTCTGGTAAGTAATATCTATACTTACCGTTTACATTTCCGACATTGTGTATATTTTTTTTTTGCACCTTACTGATAATCTTTATTGTTTAGATTTTGTTCATTTGCACTCCATATACTTGCAATCTTTCCCACTTTGTACTGACTGCTGCACAATAAGTTCCCCCTGGGATAAATACAGTTTATCTCATCTTATCATAACACACACCTTTATGGTACCATGGCAGGAACCATGGGCAGGAGACATTGACAGTGGTTCCTGGGAGTCCATCAGGCCAGCAGGCGTACAGGTCAAAGGCCCTGTTACACACCAGCCCTGCAATAAAGATCAGATCTTTGAAATGTAGCTTTTGGCTTATAGTAGTTCAGGCTTCATTCTCCTGCAAGCATCTCTCTTTCATCCTGGGAGAAGAGGGGCTCACCTGTGGCGGGGGGTGTGGCGTTGAGGTAGTCCAGGCATTGGTTTCTGAAGCTGCTCCACTGCTCCTTCACAAGCTCCAGGGAGTTAGTACAGGAGACCTGAAGAAGGACGAAACTTTCTGAAGCTTCATGTCAAGTTTCAGCTACACCATCGCAGCCCCATCATCTAGCTAGCTCAAAGACACGTGTGTGTGCGTGTGTGTGTGTGTGTGCATGTGAAAAAGAGAGCGAGGCCGTGAGTCGTACCTTTGTTGCAGAGTTGCAGAGCATAAGCAAGGCGAAGAGGAGACACACCTGGGACATCCCACTGATGCTGGTAGGATGGGGGTCAGTGGGGACCAAAACACAGAGGAGGTCTGACACATGAGGCGATCTCGGCCCTATCTCACTGTGTGACCTACACACACAATATGAAGGAGCTTGTTAGTGGGAACAAAGTGTGTGTCTGTGTGTGTTGGGGGTTGTTTCAACTGCAACTGAAAGAGAGATGGAGTGAAAAATTAAGCTATAAAGAAACAATGGACAGACAAAACAAGCAACAATCAGTAATATAATGACAGCTTCTCTTTTTTTACACTCACAACACGTGCTTACACACATCACAGCTTTAAGATGAAAACCATGTACCTCCACAATGCCAGCCAATAATGAACAAATATCTTATTTTTGAGCTTATCCACTTGGTTTAATTACTCTAACACAAGAGCCTACAGAAAAGCTCATAGGAATCCTCACAGCAATGAAAAAACAACATTGTCATTTATACAAGCTAACTGTATACTTCACATATAGCACTTATCTCTAAACATTTACTGTGAAATTGCAGCACAAAAGCATTAATCATGTGATTGGATAATGGGATAATGGGATAGGACAGCAAGGGGAAGTGGGTCAGAGGCGAAGATAGTGTCTTCCTGGAGACGAGATATGTCCTTTCAGTTACAGATGTTTGTATGTGTGCGTTTGTCTGCACTTAGCCATATGTCTAGAACACCTTATTGGGGGCCAAGTCCCCATAGTGATTCTACTTAATTACACATCTTTCCTGTGCCATGGGAGTCTGTGGCAGCCCATAGAACCGTACAGTCAAAAGTTTTGAAATTTGGCACATTGATTTGGGACAGTCCCATAATTCATTTCACCAAGTTTTAGGTCTGCACCAAAGGCAGTCTAGCACCACCAATGGGTCAAAGTTGGCGTTGCATCCATGCGATTAACTTTTGAACCATATGCCAGATTTTGAACATCGAGATATAGTTGGAATCCTTGGATGACGCCGAACTCAATGCACCCCATGATGTAAATATCCGCCATGTTGGACCTTCCGCCATTTTGGATTTGATCAAAACACTAACAAGTTTTCATAAGTCACAGAATTTGTCAGATTTTCACAAAACTTGGCACAGATGATCTTCAGACCGTGCCTCACAAAAGTCATTCCATTGCGTATTGATATTCAAAAGTGTTTGCCCATCACAGACAAACAATAAGCTTTCACGTATCAATACCAATCTTATTACATAGGTACAGAGCCCAATTAGGAAGAGGCTCAAGACATTTGGTGACCTAGACCTATAGGGGGCGCTGTAATTAGCAAAATTACGTTTTGGCCTTTATCGTTTCATGTGTTTGGAATTAAAACTTACTAGCGGTGTCTGTTAATGCTGTGGGAGGTCCTAAGGGCAACACATGCCAATTTGTGACCTCAACGTAATTGATCCGGCCGCTATATTGGATTTTATCAAAAACACTAAAACGTTTTCACAGGTCACAGCCAATCAAAATTGACGCTGAAGCCGCTAAACAGGATGTAAACTCATATCTCGGGGAGGCTTTCACGTATCAAAACCAATCTCAATACTTGGACTCATGACCCAGTTAGGAGGAGGCTCAAGAAATTTGGTGACTTTTGACCACTAAGGGGATGCTATAATCACAGGAAATAGGCTCATATTTCAGCAATACTTACACATATCGAAATCAAACTTGGTACAGGGACTTGGCACTTCATTGTGAGAACGAACAAGGACACTGGTGTAATTTGGCCTCAAGGGGCACTGTAACAAAGTAAATGAGCTGATATATCAGCCATTCTTTATTAATTGCCATCAAAGTTGCTGTGAGTGCTTGCTCATGCCATGGCAACGCCATTCCTGCTAGTGTGCTGCTTGGCCCCCTCATTGCTGCTTGCAACTTTATTTATTATTTGGAATACCTGTTGAATAAAATCCACAACATGAATGTGTGTGTGTGTGTGTGTGTGTGTGTGTGTGTGTGTGTTGGTTTTGATGGCCGGTGCATTTTGTGAGGCACCAGTTGACCGTTTCCATCCATGAAGTTGGAGAACAAAACGAAATCTGAAACGTTTCTGCAAAAAACACCTGGACAATGAAACCATTTTTGACTAAAACGTTTCAAATTCCACTCTGTTCCAGTCTCTGTGCTTCTTTGAAGTGCTGCTGCTGCTGGTGCTGCTGCTGGTTCTGGTGCTGCTGCTGCTGCTGCTGATGATGATGATGATGATGATGCATTTGCATCAAGCAATTAGTGTGAATGTGTTTCTGACCATGGTATTGACTTGCTGTACCTTAACAGATATCTAAGTCAAACATCAGTAGCCTGTCATGATATCACAGCACATAACATACACATAACAATATAGTAAGTTGCAGTTGTTTGTTACAGTACAGTAACAACCATCCTCACATCACATGCAGCTCTTATCGACTAAGCAGCAAAGCCAAGAGCAGAAGGACAGACAGACAGTTTAGATGCTCCGGCAGACAGATTTTATCTCCATGTTTGGTACACAATCTGTAAGATTAATTATTCTACATTTTTCTTATTCTCAACAAATCCCATAAAAAGAGCACAACCAACAATGGTTAGATTTAAGATTAAAGAAGTATTGTCTGTGTATCCAAAGCCTCTATTGTTGTCCAAAGTCACGTCAGTGATCCACATTGCAGGACTTTAAATGTTCTTTCATTACGATGAACACAGGCACTATAGTTAATTCCCACATAATCAATCCCACATACACCGCCACTCCTGCTGCTGTAAACACTTACTAGAGCATGTATTATACAAGCATGTATTCATTGGCAGATGAAAATAGTCCCTAATAAATTCACTATTTACTTCTGTTTGAGTAACTTTTGGCAAGACCTACAGTGCCCAACTGTTTCAGGTAATTACTGAGCCTTTTTTTAAAAGTGACACTAAAAAAATAAAATTAGGAACTAATGGTGCTGAGAGCAACTACAGGCTGAAAAAGACATAGAGTGTTGGGAGACTGACACATTGGCACACGACAAGGGTCGAGTATTTTTTTATAAACACTTCATTTTATTTGATTTGACTAGTGCAGTGCCCATTTGGAGCGTGAGACTGTTCGGAATGGGATGATTGCTTGCTTCCCAGTATTTATTTAAGATTTCACAAAATGTAGTTATAAAACGCTTGGTTCCCAGTATTGCTGCATGCAGCATTGTTGGATTGTTGGTTCAAAGTGTTCTCAAGAACAACTCATCCAATGGTAAATGGTAAATGTACTGCATTTATGTAAAGCCTAAATACCTTACCGCACAAAGCGCTTTAAAATTTGCCTCTCATTCACCCATTCACATACACCGATGGTGGCGGAGCTGCCATACAAGGTGCTGGCCCACTACATGACGCACCCGTAGGCTCGTCCCTGCTTGTGACAGGGAGAGGTCCTTATTAATAAAATAATCAATTCTTAGTCGGGTCCTTTTGATCCAACATGTATTTTTGGGTTAAATAGGATCTTTGTGCTGGGCATATGAGAGCATTTGTGTGTGTGTGTGTGTGTGTGTGTGTCTGTGTGAAGATGTGTGCCACTGGCAGCGTCTGTGTATGTTTTTAGTTAACCACAATGCTGAGAGGAGGACAGCACGTGATCACAGGATTGTCTCAAACTGATAGCCTTATCGACCTCACAGGCAGGTTTTACATTACACACACACACACACACACACACACACACACACACACCAGCATGCTGTGGAATGAGGATATCCTTCTGCCTTTTCCAGCCTGTGTAAATTTCTGTTTCCAGGGTAGTAGCACCTCAGGTTTATAAGGCCAGTATTTAAATCCTCTTCCAAAAGTTTAGCAGTTTGCTTTTGGGTGAATTGTATTAAATGTATAAATGTAATCTTTATATGTCCAAATTGTCACCTTTTTCCAGAGGGGTTAGTAGTAGATTTTTTCAGGCCCGAGAGGCTGTGACTACGGTGGCCGACAGGGGAAAATGCACTGCAACTTAATGAAACACGCAAATAGACAAAACACAAGCAAATTAAGAAAACATCTTCATTAATTTGACAACACATGCGCAGCATTTAGCAAATGCGCTGCAAATACACACAACACAACCAAATACAGAAACGTGCTGCAAATACAGAAACGATGCAAAAGAAAAGCACACAATCCCAGTAAACAAATGCAACCAAAGGAAATGCTGTATATTACACAACGGAAGTTCTCCAGGCGTCTAAGGGGAGCACTAAGTGGAGCAGCTTGATTATCGACCCCGTAGGGAGAGCGCGCTCTGCCTTTTTATTACCACGAGTTTACAGACACATCTCTGCTGATTGGGTATCACCTGTGACCTAAGCCAATAAACTAGAGACACACCCACCAAACGAGAGAAAACATATCTCACATAGACTTAATATTTACACTCTATGATCTCAAACAGTTGCACACCATTTCACAACGGTGCACACCGTTCTGAAATTGAACGTGCCCTGCTCGCTCGCTCGCTCGCTCTCTCTCTCTCTCTCTCTCTCTCTCTCTCTCTCTCTCTCTCTCTCTCAGCAGGGTCGAAAATGCTTGATGCAGCGTCTTTTTTGTTGCATTTGTTTTCAGGGATTGTGTGCTTTTCTTTTGCATCGTTTCTGTTTTCAAAGTTTGTGTGCTTTTCTTTTTGCATTGTTTCTATATTTGCAGCGCGTTTCTGTATTTGGTTGTGTTGTGTATATTTGCAGCGCGTTTGCTAAATGCTGCGCATGTGTTGTCAAAATAATGAAGACGTTTTCTTAATTTGCTTGTGTTTTGTCTATTTGCGTGTGTTTCATTAAGTTGCAGTGCGTTTGCCCCTGTCGGCCACCGTATATGACAGTTTCTCATGACACAAATCTTTTGGTGGAAGTAAAAACATTACTTATAATCGGTGTTGGTTTTTACGCCAATAGTCATGCTACAATAGATGTTTCTAGTGCTTTTTAAGCTGTGGTTTGAATAATATATAATAATAATAATAATAATAATAATAATATACTTTTATTTTTACTTTTTTATTTATACTCACCTTTCTTTGAACTTTACTGAGCCAATTCTTACATCCTTCTTCTAAATATTTTTCATGACAATTCAGTGGAAAATCCTCTGTCTCCATGCCCTATAATCATATGATAAATATACAGAGCTGTGTATGTGTGTGTGTGTTATCAAGAAGAAACACAAAGCTAGAGATAAGTCTGTGTGAGTCACAGCTTTTTCCTTTGAAATATTACTGTATATTGCGCTGTTCATGTAAATCAGAATACATGACCGTCATACACAGGTCACACTCTTTCTGTATGTGTGTGTGTGTGTGTGTGTGTGTGTGTGTGTGTGTGTGTGTGTGTGTGTAATGTCACTGTAACATTTACATCTCCCAAAAGATATTTGCTTAAACGGACTGAGTGTAAGCTATTGTTTGCATTGTACACACACACACACACACACACACACACACACACACACCACACACACACACACACACACACACACGTGTTTTCCCTTCTTTCTCTAGGGAAGAAAGAGGTGGCACTTTAAGCTCATAATGCATATTATCAACAGATGAGGCTGCAGTCTCTTTCATTCATATTTGTCATCCTCTTCACAAGCTCAGAGTATACCTCCTTTTATTTTCTCTGGCAGCTCGTATCCGTGTGTCAGAAGTAAGTCCGTGCTTCTCTCCTCCCATGCATTTCATTTGCAGTAAGTGCACAATATGTATGTATGTTCTGGGGGAAAACAGGGGGACAGAGCAGGAAGGAGAGGCAGAAGGAAGTAGAGTGGAAAGGTGTGACACAAAATCATTATAAGTATGTAAGTAAAACTACTTATCACACATAATGGGTCCTCAAATGATTAAATGGCCGATAATGAAGATTATCAGGAAAACAACACTTTCCCCATTATCAGTAAGGTTATCATTAAGGTTATGATCATGCCACCCATTACGAGCGCCTCCCAATTGTGTTATTTAAATCAATAAGCCTCTATGTGATGAGGAGTGGGTAATTAGGCAAAGTATGGAGGGTATGTAGGCGGTAACAGAGACAGGAGTGCAGTGCTGTAATGGAGCTAAACAGAGCTGTAATTATGTTGTTTCTGCCTCGGTGAGCCGCTCTGCCCCACATGGAGACTGACAGCCAACTGCTCTGAAGCACCAATATCATGACGTCTTCTCTCTTACTTTATTTTAATTTGTTTCTTTATTTCTTAGGCCGGCTACACACTGGCTGCGTGGCGTGAGTATGTCAGCCGCGTGGCGTGTCCGTTTATATTTCGGCTCCCATGTTAACAGTTTAGAGCTTACACTCTGCCTGCATGACACGCGCATCTCGAGTCGCGCCGAAAAGGTGTGCATGCTACAAATAGAACCGACGCCTATTTTTCACGCGACACGCAAGCGTGTTGGAAGCGTTTCCAGGCAAAATAGAATAGGAAAAAATGATTACATGTCATTTTGACACAAATACATATTAATAAATGACATGTTGATGTTTGAAGTCTCTAGGTTTTGATATAAATGCAGATATAAATGTAATTTAAATATTGTAATTGTAATAATGCTTTCTAATATTGCACCTGTCAATACAGAACGAAATATTCTGTTGCCTATTTTGCCGTCAATACTGCCGACGTTGTCTTTGCTGTAATCAAATCAGTATATATTTATGTTTAACATGGTATTTCATTTTATCAATGGGAAACATACATGTGTACAGACAAGGCTAGCAGCAGCAGCGCCGCGTCAGACATGTTTCTGGTGTGCAAAGACACAGAAAAATCCACGCAGCCAGTGTGTAACCGGCCTTACTGTTACGACCCCTCCCTTTTCTGCCTGCTGTTGGCTTCTCTGGCTTTCCTGGCTGAGCTGGCAGTTTGGGAGGGTTCGTTAGCTAATTGGTGGACACCTGGGTAGGAATCAACCAAGACTATTTATACAAATCATGTCTCATTGTTCCCTCTATGCATTCTCCATCTCTTAGGCTCAACATCTCCTGGTTTGGATTTGTTTCACCTGTTCTGTTGCAGTCGTCATTTATCCACACATCTTTCACTCACCCACATACCACGCACACTACTGATACCATTGATTCCACACCTGTTATGATTCTTTTGTTATTAGTTATCTTGTTTATTTAACAATAAACAATTAATTGGCACTTTAACCTGTCTGGTCTCCACTTTTTGTCACATGCGTTGAGCCGGTTTGTGACACTTACTTTCTGTCCGCCCATTTTAAACTATATGCTGTTTGGACATAATTCCAATTTTAAAGGGTTTGTTCAACCGAATGACAACACCTTAGTTTGATTTATTATACTATGAAATTTGTGGTTTTTTTAATGTTTACTATTTGTATAGGTATTTGTCACATAGGTAAGGCTTTGCCATTATTTGTCCCTTTAGTCATTATTAAGATTGGAGCTCTTATTTTGAAGGTGAAATGTCAATGTGTCTTCCAAGTGAAGAACATTACTGTGTTTTTTGCTAATAAGGGCACTTGATTAGTTAGTATTTAGCTTCATATTATGTTTTATATTGAGTGAACTGACCCTTAAAATATATCACTCACACACACACACACACACACACATTGATGAAGCCATGTACACAAATATGCTTTTATGTTGTTAAAGGTCCCCCATATAGCTTTTTGTTCAGGTTTCTGTCCTATTGATTGACAGTAGTTTAGGCAGATCAGGTGTACTTGGCTAGTGACAGTCACAAGAATGTGCGTTTGTGTGTTCATGCATGCATGCATGCAAGCAAGCGTGTGAAGCTCTGTGTTATGATTAACTGAGGTAGGTGATGGAGGTGACCCAGAATCTGCTCCTTCAGCAGATGTTATGCTTCACAAACTGAGCAAGAGCCATCAATTGTTTTCTTTTCATCTCTCTCTGTCTCTCTTCCTCTCATGATAGGTTCTCCTTGTCCTTCCCCCACTCTTCAATGTTATACTTCTCCAACCATTCAGAAGCAAACTGGCTTGTCAGAAGTGAAAGAAAAATTCCATCAGCCAAAGCAGAGAATGCAGCCCTATTCCCTTATTTATTTTGCCTTCTCGAGGGAGAATTGTCTGACCATCTTGTTTCCTGTCTCATATGGGAGGTCAGTTTAGTGGGAAACAGCAGAGATAGTAGATGAGGGTCTGACAGAGAAAAGCTTCAGTCCTATGTCTTTTAGAAGTGCCTCGGATAGCTGATTAATAGTTCATGCAAAGCTGCTCTCCTGTTCCATACGTCCCTTGACTCTGCAAACTCATAGTGGTACTTCGGCACCATGCAAGAACTCTGTGACCTGCACTGTTTTGTGTGTCAGCCTGTAACATCCCATTGAGAGGATTAAGTGTTTTCACTGCATGTAGAAAACACATTCATAGTTCTCATATTAAAATAGTGGAGAAAGTTTGGCTACCAGCACTGATATCATTCGCAAATCATCACCACTTTTCACTTAGGAGACATCTGGGTTGGAATGAAGTTTGAATGCTGCCGAGCTGACTGGCAGATGGTCCAAGCTGTTTTGAGCTGACTACTTCCAGGCGGTATTTCTGTCCGATAAGATGAAGTCATGGCAACGCTGCAACTGAAGTGTCCAGTGGTGGGTGTGGATGAACCCAGCGGCGTCCAGATGAGCGTCGTAAAAGTTGTGTGAACGTGAGAAGTGTGCGAAGGAAGGAGAGAGGGAGAGAGAGAGAGAGAGAGAGAGAGAGAGAGAGGGACAGCACATGGGAAGAAGAAGGCTTGGCCAGTACATACCATTCTCAGTGTCCCATGGAGAATGCCAAGAGCCAGACCCTAAATTCTCAGCCATGTGCTCCCTGGACTCCTCCATAAAAAATGCTTCACTTATACCACTGATATCCTGCTCGCTATATATTGTCCTTCAGCCTCGCATTGCTCCCACACACACCCTCTCTCCTATGGAAACAAACGACACCACATTCCGCTGCCAGCTTACACTCAAACAATACTTACACAACCATCAGCAAGAAAACGAATAAGGCTGTTATCCAAAATATATTCATCAGCATCTGAGATATTGTACTTGAAAATGGTGGCCAAGTTACTTGAAAAATGTAATCAATTACTCATACTTGTAAAAAAAAAATGATTCTACTTTGGTAAGTACGCACCACAGTGACCAACATTGAGGAAAACGGTGCACAAAACTACACATCAGCTATTACCAAAATCAGAAAGCAAACAGCATGAAGCTAACAAAACTGTACCACTGTTTCTGTTCCGGTTCCATAGCTCGGTTTCCATAACTCAGCTGTGCATGTGTGCACCTGCATACATACCTGCATGTGTGGTGTTTAAAGGAATAACTAAGGACAATCATGGCATCACAATTGTGGCCACGCTCTGGTTCGCCTGACCAACAGAAAGAAACTGAAAAATGCTGAGTCAATATTTGGAAAAGTGTAATACAGTAATATAATCATAGCAATACATAAGAAAGGTTCCATTTAGTGCATAGCTTTTCTTTATTGTGTTTCGTACAAATGTCTGATATCCATTCAAATATGTCTTTTGGAAATTATTGTGATATTGCCATCTCAATTACTAGTAACGCGTTACTCTAATCTGAGCACTTTTTTCAGTAACGAGTAATCTAACGCGTTACTATTTCCAAACCAGTAATCAGATTAAAGTTACTTATCCAAGTCACTGTGCGTTACTATTTGTCATTTTCCTTAGTAAAAATATATATTTTTGCTTTCTTCTTGCGTGAAGTCTTGTATGCGACAAGTCACGTTTTCAGCATGTGGACAGTTCACGTCCAACAACAATGGAGAGAGGAGAGAGATGCACGTTTTCTAGCTGGAAATACAGTCACTATTTAGAGTTTGTGTCAGCTAAAGACGGCAATATTAAGGTCCATTGTACACTCTGTGCTGGTGGCGACTACGTCAAATTTGAAGAAACATTTGGAGTCGCAGCACTGCAGTCAAACTTACAGAGTAAGTCCCAGCAGGTGGAGCGAAGCAGAGAGAAGTAGGTCCCCCACCACCCAAACAACAAAAGCTGGACTTTGGTGCAAAACCAGTAAGTGGGGGACAGTTGAAGAAGTTGGTCGGGCAGTAGGACTATGTTGTAGAGGAAATGCTGCCCTTAAAGACGGCTGACTCGCTCTCTTTCGTGCCATAATAAACCAGATCCTACTACTGGCAATGCCGAGCTGCCTCGCAGTAAACCGGTTGTCATTTTTATGTTGAGGCTGTGGGGGTGTTGTCGGCAGCTGCTGCAGGTAACTAATAAAGTAACTTGTAATCTAACTTCGTTACTTTTAAAATCAAGTAATTTGTAAAGTAACTAAACTACTTTTAAAATCAAGTAATCTGTAAAGTAACTAAGTTACTTTTTCAAAGTAACTGTGGCAACACTGCTTCACTGCTGCTGCACAACCATAATCTATTCTTGACCTCATATCGCTCCATAAGTGTCAATTTATGTCTTTTTTGGCATTTCATTTCTAAGTATTTGATATGTTCTTTCCATATATATTTCAGGTAGGCCTACTTAAATTCAGATATCCTCTCCATGGGCTGACCATATAGGCCTGTTTATATAGGGCCATCCACACCAAAACACTATAACGAAGTGAGCATCCAAACTGATAAACAATTATTGGCGGCAAGCACATACATAATATACACTAAAACAGCAGATGTAAGATTACAGGAATGTCAGTAGTAATATCCTACATATTCATGAACTCTGGTCCATTTTATCAACCTAAACATAAGGTCATTATCTACTGGCAGACATGTATGCTGCCAACACTGATGACGGTGAATGCAACCTGCACCCTCCAATCAATCCCCTCAAAATAAACTGGCAAAAAACACACAAACAAACAGCAGATGCATTACCCTGACTGGAAAAAAAATCAGCCAGTTTTCTTTTATTGTCATGAAGGTATAGAGCATGGTTTCAAGTCAAGCTTCACATTTCTCCATGCCTAGCAACCATGGCTTCGTTACCGGGCAGATTTGAGCTAAATGCATTCAAACTCCGGGAAATTTCATAGAAATGAAACTGAACAAAACCTTACCTTGAAATATAATTGTATTGTTCGAGGTTGACGTGAGTGCCTTCGCCATAGTTACCATGACAGCAGTGAATGGGATCCCCTCACACACCTCTTTATGGGATTGAAAACATTCAGTGGATGACTTTGTAAGCATGTTAAAGTTCAGAAACACTATATTTTGATCTACTTTTACCAGTACTGTATTGCCCTTGTTTTTTTTATTGTTTTTACTTGCATTTGCTATTATTTTTATTGCTTTTTATTTTCCTTGGAAAGCACTTTGTGAGTTTCTTGAAAAGTGCTATACGAATATATATGTTTTGCAATATTAATATTATTATTATTATTATTATTATTATTATTATTATTATTATTATTACTACAATAAACAAGCTAATATTCCACATTTGAGAATCCTGATCACTATGGTACTGAAACACTGTAGCTGCAATCACTTTTATGTTTCAGGAAAGATTGTTTTTTGAGTATTTTAACTCAAACAACAATTAACATTAGTTAACATTAGGAGACTTTTTTTTGTCATGTTACAACAATACCACATGGTTAAAGTTAGGGAACAGCCGTGGTCTTGGTTAAAAGAAACCAATGACGACTGTCGGAGGGAAACAGAAAACGAATAGTGGTGTACCCCAGTGCAACAGTTTTGTTTGGGATTTTTTGTCACTCAACTTCCTCCTTTACTTTTGACAATAACCATAATTCCTACGGCTGCTAGAAAGCTTTGTCACTTCGATGTAAACATTTATTGTTTTGAGGTATTTGCTGAGATGACTGATGCTGACATGTTTCTCAGAAGGACAGTCTCAGATTAACATTGTTATGCAGATTAATCCAGCAACAAAAGCATTGTATAACTATAAACAAATGTTATAAATGTGTTACCAACTTTGACTGATGCTTGGAAATGGGACTCTTTACAGTCAGGATGTTCAAAGATTATGTTATCTGCCCCAAATGTGTGGGTACCTGTGCATCACAAAACTCCTTCATGTTAGGGTTTGGGCTAAACCAGACAAATTAAATATCAGTGACTGTTAGCATCAATAGCATTTCTTACTGAGGTTTGATAGAGAGTTTTTCATTTGAGACAGAGCAATCTAACTTTGCTATTTCCTGGTATAATACCGCTGCATCAGTGACTGACAGTTGAGATCTAAATTACAAAGTAGTGAAGGATTGAGGGTGCACATTGTTTTCTTCACCTTTTTCTTAATATATATAAGAGATTTACATGTTGTTTACAACTTGAGTTGCTGATTTCCGTTCACAGCAACATTTTCTTTTCCATTCTACTTCATCTTGAGTAAATCCAGTAATCACATTAAGGGTGTTGCACTAATTAACAATTAAAAAGATGAATAGGAACGTATTCCTCTCTTTTCTCATTTCTGTCTGATGGGCTCTATTTGTAACAGGGAATCTGTGTAAGTATTAAAAGTAAACAGAGTAAAAAGAGGAGGGAGAATTTGGCTCCAATCTTCTCTGTCAGATGAGATACATTTCAGATTTAGTGAAGGAACATAATTAGATAATTCTTTTAAAGCTAAATAGACCCATATGTGCCAGAGGCCTCTGGAGACACAGAGCTTTATCTTTCTGTGTGTGTTTGTGTGTGTGTGTGTACATGTGTTTGCATCCTGAAGGGCCTGGGTCATAACTCAACTGAGTAGGTTTTGCAGTATTACTCCCTTTAAATCATATCACAGATAATTGCATGTATTATGTTGCCTTCAGAGAAGCTCAAAAGGGTAGAACTACATCAAGTACTCAACTATGTGTCATATTACATTGAAGCCACTAATTTAAAGATTTAATAAGTGTCCTGCAAAGAAATGATCTTTGTGTGCAAAAATGATTAAATGTAAAATTACTACAGGACATGTGGAACAACCAGTATCTAACTAAAATGGAAATAGTATGTCTGTCCTTTCTCCACAACCGCTCATGGATGGACCCAATGAAATGTTGAGTGCGAGCTCTTGAGATCTACAGGACATATTTATTAGTAGTGCATTATATAGGCACTTTTGTAGTGTATTGAGAGGGGACCCCTATTAAGTGTTATACCACCAAAAGGGAAGCTGGGTACAGCTCCATCTCCGTCACACTTGCTAGAGTACATTTAAGAACAGATGAAGACAAGATACTGGATATGTTACATTGTAGCAAACATCAGCGGTGTGACTTTCAGAATGAACACCTTTGTTCCCGGAAATAGCCTAGTCCCAAATAGCTAGCTGTTAGCAAATGACATGTAAACTCTAGCATTTCTCGGGTTTGCTGCTATTTCATGACAGGTGTATTGCTCAGTACCCAGGGAAGCGCAGTGTAAAATGTGAAGTTGTTTGGATAAGCGCTCCTCAAGAAAGCTGCAAGTAGCAATACCAGACCAAACAATCGGCACTGCACTAGTTGGAAAATATGTATACCTATTACATATATATACATTTGAAATGGTTGAAACATACCTCCACACATACACTCCTGACATGTCACTATAATCAACAGTGGTGGAGGAAGTACTGCATCTCAGTACTTAAGTAAAAGTACAAATAACCAGAGACATATTTACTTTAGTAAAAATAGAAGTACCACAATGACAACCCTACTTAAGTAAAAGTAAAAAGTACCTGATTTTAAATGTACTTTAAGTATTAAAAGTAAAAGTCTTGCATAACGATTTATTCTCTTAATTAAAAAAAAAAAAGTTGGTTAGTTAGTTACAGGGGCGTCATTAGGCCTATTTTAGAAAAATGTTCCTAAGCCCCCCTAAATAATAATAAGAACAACAATAACAATTCGATTTATCCTCATTCATATTTAGACGCAACAAATATAGATATATATATTGCTACAAAATAATAGCCGAAAAGTCGGAAGTTAGACAGAAGTACAAAGAGTCGTTGTGCTACCAAGATGATGCACCGCACCATCTTGTTGCGTTGGTGTGAACTGGCAGCTTTCAGAGCGTTGCAGACCGGAGCGTTGCGATTAACTGGAGGACTCATCTCGTCTCGTCGCTACTCTTTGGTCTGAACTCGCTATGCACCCTCCCCCCCACACATACACACACCTATACACACGTTAATGGTGAAAGGAAGATTGATTACACGTAGTGATACAAAGTGAAATTGTAAGTTGTTTTTATTGACCAGCTTACCTTTTGCTGTTTTCTAGAGGTAAAGGAAAGGGGATATTTTGGTTTGCTATGGAAAACTAAAGTCTAGCTAGAGTGAACGAGGGAAATACAAGAAATAGTTAACTTAGCAAGCTAATCACAACTCTTTATTCATTGCCAATAATATAGCCGATCTCTATAGTAGGCATATTCTAAAACAATATCAATCCCAATACAATGTTGTTGTCACTGAAAACTAAAGTCATAGGGTCCCTGTTAATACTATTGTACCGTTGTATCCTTCAGTTCATTGAGCAGATGAGATGGATATTGGAAGATTTTTCAGCAGAGAGAAAGAGAAGCAGGAGATTGGCAGAGCAGTTGATTCTGAGGGAGCCGGTGTGATTGAAGTCAGTAGTGGTCCATATGTCTAAGGATTGTTTTGTTTTCTTCTAACAATAAGCATTTGTACTAATACAGTAATGAAAGATGTGAGTGCAAAGATTTTGCAAACGCAACTTACAAAATACCCTGGGGACTATACTTCGTTAGATTCCACCACTGATAATTAAAGATGTTTTGCAGGGTCAGAGAAGATGTGCAGCTCTTGTAAAAAAAAATTATAAATAAAAGCTATGAAATCTAAACGCAAATAAATGTTCAGCTTTTTCAGTATTGTAATTGAGGCAATTGTTTCATGAGCTGGATGAGAGGATCGAGGAAGTTAGATTAAAAACAGTTAAAGTTAAATCTAAAATGATGGTGAGTTATGCAATTTGTGATTCACTTAAGCAAATATTTCCACAGAGTGATAATAAAAATCTTCAAATGTATGCAATGTAATTTTAATGAGCTTAAATAGTTTTTTTTTACGTTAAAAGCTTTAATAAAAGTAAAACGAATACATTCTATTTTGTATGCATCGAAGATTCAAGTGAAGACAAATAAGCTGCCTTCTCAGATTTGCAGCCTGGAGGAATCCTAAGCAGTGTTAACAACAACCAGGTGGCTCTGCTCAGGGAAGTGACAGTGTAGCTTCACGTCTTCCCAGGCTAGAAAGGAATCAAATCTTAAAGGTCCCATATGGTGACACTTAAACTTATATTTGTACCGTTTATATGTGTCTAGTAAACATTAATTTAATAGTGTTACCCCAAAAAAAGAGTTGGGTTGATTTTCCCAAACTTTTCTGAGAGCCCTTTTTCTCCCCTCCCACACACGCTTGGATTCCCTGCTGGATGGAATGTTCAGCCCACAACTAAAGAGCAGAACACTCTGATTGGCTAAGCACAGATAAACATACAATGTGGCCTGGAATCAGAATCCTACTATGAACATGGCAGCGGGATCTGCAAGACCTCCCCAGTTAGAGCCTGAATACTCAAGTTCAGAGGATTCAGGCGAAGAGGACCGATTCATTTCTTTTAGAAGAGGTCAGCAGGACGTTTCAGAGTGGTAAGTTGATTGTGTTTTTATTTTAGTATGTAAGGCTTTAGACAAAGTCAGCTAACGTTAGACAAGTGTGTCTTGAGTGATGTGGCTAAGGCTAACGTTATATGGTGGCTGTGTATTTTGGCCTCTTTTGGGTTTTAAACCTTTGAAAGTTACAGAAACCACTTAGAGTGAATGATGTGTTTTCATGTTATTATCATCATACAGTCGCTGTTACCTGACACACGCCCACCTACTCTTATCCCCGGCTCTCTGTGCACCGGCGGCAGCAGTGTCAGCAGCATGAAGGTCCCCTGGGACCGCCGGTAAACGATATAGTACGACCTTATTTGTAGTTTCATAAAATGTACCAGAATTTACGAATATGAAAGAAATTACTACAGATATTAATGTTCTTACCTCGGTCTTCGCAATGTTGTTCATATGTAATGTTCAAACATAATGTTCATATACATTCTCCAGTCAGTACTAAATATTTGAAAACACCCAGATCAAGTATTAAAGTGATTTTTTGTTTACAAATGCATTCAAATTGTTTTCATTGAATTAAACCAATTGACATACTTTTCCTGTTTCATGCTTCAGTTGATGTTTAATGTTACTACAGGTGCACATGTGGACATTGTGAGTGGATGCCGCCCGAGGTTGAATTCCTGTTTTACAACACAAAGACGTGCGAGGGCCACAGCAGAGAAGCAATTGGCAACAGAAGCATATAAATGTTCAATTCAATTTTATTTAAAGAGACCCAACAATTACCCCAAGAGCAAGCATTTGGTGTGACAGTGGCGAGGAAAAACTTCCCTTTTAACAGGCAGAAACCTGGGACAGAACCTACTGTTCAGTAGTGATATGAACTGTAGTAGAAGTAGTCTGATAATAACAGTTGCAACAACCTGAGCTCTGACTGGCTCAGTGCTGAGATCCTCTGGAATGGTGATCTTCTGCAGCTCTTCAGTAAAAGGTGCTGGGTCAGGGACAACACATAGCCTGTGGAATGAAAGAATTATGTTTTTATTTATTTATTAACATGTAATGTTTAATAGCAATTTACTAAATGTATGTGTGACCCGGTGTGTTGTACGAGACAGACAAATATTAGCCCCCGTTTTAATATTTGAACTGATTAGAACCCAAGGACTCAAAACATAAATAAATTATTTTATTACTTCTCTGTATCTCTGTCTGGTCACAGGCTCATTTGAGTCCATGTGTTTGAATGGGTGAGGTTGTTCCTGCTAAGCTCAGCATGTCAGCAGAGGGCGCTCTAGGCTTTACAATACCCTGGGCATCAGTAGCTAATGCTGACAGTAGAAGTAATCGCCAGTACGTGATGAACGAGTTTAAGTGTGTACGCTACGGAGAGTGATCCTGACCTGAACTGTATCTGTATTTTTACAGAAATAAATGTTTAATGTAAAATAATTTTAACATATGAATTAATTATTTTGCAGAGAGAAACTTTCATCAACAAGAAAGGAAGAGATAATAATAGAAATATGACTAATAAAAACAATAGCAATACGACGCAAGATTTGGCATTAACGAGGTAACTTCAGGTTCAACCCAGGGTTTAGTGTATCACGGCGGTGGATCACTTGTTATGAAAGATATAGATTTTCAGCGGAGGTAATTACGCACAGGGCTATTTGTCGGCTTCTTGAGCCGTGTGTTTGGTTTGAATTATGTTGTTATATAATTTATTTGCCCTCACGATATCTTACCACTGTTGGGGTTGCAACTAAAATAATAGTTTAAAGCAGTTTATGGAAAGCACAGTGTAATTATGGTCAGATCTTGGTCCTGACTGAGTGATATTAATAAGCGTTGTGATTTGCGTGTTTACAGCATCTGCTTTTTTTTTTTGTCAGCTGTCTTCCTGTTTTAGGAAGCAGTGACTGTATTGTGTTTTGCCTGTAAAATAGTGTCTGTGTTCTTCATATTTATCTAGAATTATAGTTTGCTCTTCTGATGTAAAATATGCGGCTCTGGTAGATGTTTGTGATTGTACCTGCTCTACATGAAGTGCCCTGAGAAAACTTCTCTTATGATTTGACACTATCAATAAAATAAAATTGAATTAATGTTGCATGTTGTTGTGATAATTTACTTACAGAATGTTGGCTCAATTTTCCTTCCTTTAAGGCTTTATCCCCCTTTCTTCGCTTTAGGGAAGGCCAGTTTAAAGGCAGGATCTCCCAGAGCACTTGTTGACTGTGGCCGGTTGGCATTCTCATTGAAGTGGGATGCTGAGAGATAGAGTCTGCAACAACAACAATGCAAATTATGTAATGGGTGTGTATTTTATTACTCCAATACATTGTACAAAGAAAGAGAAGTCTACACACTTTGCTAAAGCTACCTGAGCAAATGGCACGGATCAAAACCTATTTTTGTAGTTTTTAAATAATAAATAGGTCAGATAGTATGTAGACTGTTGCTCATTTGAAATAGCAGTAATAACAAACATGATACATAAATACATATCATGTAGTGCGAGGACAATATATCGGTATACACTCTCTAAGATCAATGTTATATGTCTGCCCACATTATGTACTGTCTGATAAGGTTCCCATATTTGTTTCCTCTTTTTTTTCTTCTCCTCTTTCAACTGCAATGGGAATATACTGTAAGGTCCATAGATATATAATTTGGGAATAACTATTACCAGTAATCATTCAAATGATTACGGTACTTTTGACTTATCAGCTTATAAATACAAATGTAAATTAAATACAACAACAGGTAAACTAACATTTACAAAAATTCAATTTCACAAACCTCTGCTTCTGACGCGAGTCTTAGGAGTGTCCTTGGATAGTTGGGTTCCAACAGATCTTTTAGGAAGGGGGTCAGTCTGGCAGCCAATACTCCGGGAGGTATTGGCCTGGGAAACAGGTCTAATGGCTCCCTAAGAATACATTCACATATGTTAGGAAATATATATATATATATATATATATATATATATAAGGTAGCGTCCTCTATCTACTATAACATAAATGACAAATAAAGGCACTTGGATGAGGCAAATAACACTAAACAGTGGCAGTGCAAACAGTGCAGTATAAGAAGGTATTTAACAAGTTAGATGCAATACAGATATATGTGAATATAATAAATAATAGGTAACTACCTAGGTTAATCACATGTAGAGCTTATAACATATATTGCAAAGACAGAAGGGAGAGAGAAAGAAACATCAAAAGGGTTGGCAAGCAGGGGACGCATTGCACAGAATCGGGCATGTATATCAATAAGGTAATAATTTATTTATATCGTTTATAACATAGTATTAATGTACTTTCTTGCCAGATTCCCTCACCAAGAAAATACTGTATATCAGACGCTGCAAATGGCTAGCCGTGGCGCGTCCTGTCTCATAGCAGGGTGGAGCAAAAAAGCTGCTGGCGCCTCACGGGGACTTGGGGGCGATTTTGCCCTAAAAACGGACTTGAACCCGGCGAGAGCACCAACAATATCTCTAGTTTCCTCCTGCCCTTGATTAACAAACAAACTATAATAGTAGACGACATCACTGTTGTTTGCTGTAGCAAACGTTACTATACAGTTAACTTAGCTACAGCACTAACGTTAGTTAGTTCAGTAGCAAACTAGGTTATATAGTTATAATGTGCACAGTCACCCCCCCCCCCCACACACACACACACACACACAGAGATAAACCGTATGTTAGCTAGTGGTGCCACACCAGCTAGCTAACCAGCCAGCTAACCAACCATTAGGTAAAACGAAATTATCAACTCTGTTAGTAATCTACGTTATGAAATAGTTTTCTACTCACCGTTTCAATGCTTGGGAGAGGGTCCTGAATAGTGGGAATGGATCCTTTCATCAACAGTAGTTTTGATACGACATCATATAGCCCCTGATTCAGTAGAACTGCGGTGAGAAATGTGCAGTTCAGTAGCTATCGCTAGCTAGCTACATACAGTAGCTACATACAGTAGCTACCTAGCTGAAAAGCCTGACTCGGCACAGGTTGAGGCAAGTCTCCAAAAATAAAATCCATCCACCTGTCAGCAACATCTTTTTCTTTTGGAAGGCGGTGCAGTGATGTATTTGATACTCCCACCCTGGAATGATGCATTTCTCATGGCCAGTTTTCTGGGAAGACATGACTCCCGCATCTTCCGATTCTTCTCAGCAGCACGAAGCGAACGTTAGAAAAGGGGGCGGGTCTAAGTCGATTTTGGAACACGACACCCATTGGTTACCCGGTTTCTACGTAGCAAATACATCAAATTCTAACTGGCCCGTTTAGCTGGGAGGCGGTCTAGTTCTGTGGGGGGTGGACAAATGGCGGCAGTGAGCGATTTCACATTTTCACAGCTTTTACTTTACACCCCCGAGCCTATATGACACACAGAATCCCATAAAAACCCATTTTCACCATATGGGACCTTTAAAACGATTCAAGGCACTGCACACCAACCCAGGTGTTTTCAATCATTCTGGCTGATTAAAGCTGAGGTGGACAGCGGTGGGCTAAATGTGCAAAAGGCTCAAGTACCATGAGTGCATGGACAATGATTTTCCGCACGTTGCTAGGAAACAACCCCTTTTCATGTTATAACTCTCCTGGGCTCGAAGAGCAGGGGTCCCCATCCACCAGACCACGGACCGGTAATGGGCCACAAAGCGTTTACTACTGGGTCGAGAGAAAACAATATGATTATGCAAAAAATAAATAAAAGCTGAATAATAAATATACTATTATAGACTAATTTATGTCTTGTAATAACATTGAACTTGCCTCGTTCCGTTTGTGCGGTCATTAGTCGGTCATCACCTGCTGACCTACTAAATGTGTGTGTTGCTGCAGAGTTGTATCTCTGCCGGCATTCTGGATCAAAATCAAGGCTCAATATCCTATCCACAAAAGCACTGAAAACATTGCTTCCATTTCTAACATCATATGCAAAGTGGGGTTTTCTGCAATGAATGCAACAAAACTAAATTGTGGATATAAGGAGCATGCTTCAGGTGTCTGTATGTTGATGCTAGGTAAATAGCATCAACATAGCATCAACATATTTTTTTTTTTTGCTGTGCACTGAATTCCGCTAATAACACCCACTAGGTCTATTTTTTGACAGAGCTGCGAGGTGTTACACAGGCCATAACTGGACTTAATTAACTATGTGGACTATTTATTTTTTATGGTAGAAGCACACATATCCAGGAAAAATGGCCAAAACCAACTAAATCTGCAAGCAAAACACTCTGAAACACTCCCGGTGTGGTATGACGCACGGCGAAGAACAGAACAAAACCATGCCACAGCTGCACTGCGGGTGGAATCCCCCGGTAATGTTCTAGCCACCTCCGCCCGACTCACAGGTCAGAATTCACTTTTATTCGAAACATTGATGCACTGTGTTTTGGAAATTAAAGGCCATTATTACAGTGATGTGTTATCAGCTTGTTTTGTACAATATTTACACTACCAGACTACAAACGGCAGCATCCCTGCCACGGTCTGTTTACAGTCTATAATTGCTATGCTCTATATTTATTTATTAATTACCTATGTCAGAGCTGAATGTGTGGTAATGTCGTTGGACAGAAGGCTAATATGATCATACCTTGAGTTAAGGTCAATCAAGCACTGACTGAAGTGATCTAATCAGTGAAATAAGTGAAAACACCTGTGTGTGTGTGTGTGTGTGTGTGTGTGTGTGTGTGTGTGTGTGTGTGTGTGTGTGTGTGTGTGTGTGTGTGTGTGTGTGTGTGTGTGTGTGTGTGTAAATGTGTAGGGCCTTGGTCAATGTATTTTGTTGAATAGAACTCCAACCATGTTACATGCTGCATTAATTTGCCATTTTTCTATTAACAGTGGAGTGCTGGCAAGTGGTTTAAGGTTAAGGAGATGTCTTACACTGAAAAATGGTATGCTTCCACTATAGAGAAAGAAATTGTGGACACAGATATGTTGTTCTGTTTGTTTGTTTTTTACTGTGAATTAGGTCTTTTACAAACCCAATAAGGAGGCTGAATGAACTGACAGTGAGCCTTGAAAGCAGCTCTACAGGACATTCAGTTGTGCATCAAGTGGCATGCAATAAATGTACCTGTGGTCCAGATGCCACACACCACTGCTATATGATGACACACAGAAGATACAGTAAAACAGGCCAAAATGATTCTATACACGTTGGCATATATGCTGCTGACTGTGTAACATCACTTCCAACAGCTTTAGAGCACCAATAGGTGCCTTGTATCCCCATCCCAAAACCGAACAATTTTAAGAAATTGTGGTTCTAATATACTTGTTACATTTACATTTGTTACAAGGTGAAGAAAGTTTAGCAAAAACTTTTTTGATAACTTAAGATGAATTTAGCCAGGGTTTTAACCCAGAATACACATCTTTATTGAACCATAAGTGATATAATTTCCATTTTGAACATTATGGCTCATCTGACAGTAACACATGTGCCTACCGCACTAGATTACCAACTGTTATTTCTTATTACCAACTGTTATTTCTGATCTCATGCTACTGGGTGTGTGGAACGACAGACGTAATTAGAAATTCAAACCAGCATCTTTCCACCCACTGGCCAGATCAGCTGATGTATGTTGAGGCTCCCGGAGCTGCTGCTAACATGAGGTGTGTGATGATAGGATGTCACCATGATAGGAGTCAGGGCGTTCATCTGGTGTAGCCAACTGTTCATATTTCTTAATGTAATGTTTAATTTTCTCTCTGATCAACATCAGTAATGCTCACATATTTTCCTGCAAGACCCTCTAGACATGTTCTATAGATATAAATGTAACCATACATGCAACACAGAAATTAACAACCCGGCACAAACACAAATACAAAACCCAATTTATAGTACTGTATCAACCTTTGGAAGGACCTGCCCAAGGATATAAGGCTTGCTGAATCAGTGACTTCTTTTAAATCTCTTCTTAGAAAAAAAAACATTTTTAGACTTGCTTTTATGTAATGCCATCCTTTTATTATCTTTCTCTTTGTCATATTAACCCTAGCACCTGTTAATTTAATTTAGTTTATTTGTAATTTCTTTCTATCCTTTAAAGCTGCCCCATCTTTTGTTTTCACTACTACAATGATGTGTAAATATCTGTATGTGCATTGATTTGTGTGTGCTTTGTTTCCTCTGTCTTTAAAAGGTGCTATATAAATAAAGCAATTATTATTATTATTATTATTATTATTATTATTATTATTATTATTATTATAATAGTATCTTTTTAATGGCATATGTAGCATTGTAATACAATGTGTGACAGCGCATATACCACAGTATATACGAGATGTGGAGAGTTGGTTGACAGGGAAATGTTGGTCTTCTGGAATGTAGAAAAGCCCCAGAGGAAGCTGGAGGGGAAGGCCATATGTTTTATGTCATCTGAAGGAGAAAATCATTGCGCAGCACACTACTGAATGAGAACTCAAAGGGAAAACCAGGTGCATTATGGGTTCCATGTTATGTTGTGTGTTGTAGAGTAGGCCTTTAGTAAACCGGTGTTCACACTGCAAGTATTTTATAAAAAAACAATCAAAAAAGGATTGACAGTTCATTAAACCTCAGCCCCTCCCAGCAATTGTCTAGTTACAGCTTAGCAACCGTAACTAGGCATGGACAGTGTTATCAACTTGGCGTCTTTCTCGCTAGATTTAGCAACTTTTCAGACCCACTAAGCCACTTTATTTCTGAAAAAGCAACTAGTAAGCCACTTTAGACCATCAGCGGAAAGAGAGATGTATCATATTGTAATTCATGCCCATGCATGCTGCTCAGAGTACTCACAGTCCACTGCTCTTCTGCCCACAGCAAAGGGTCAGTCAGGCAGTCAACTGACGCAACCACTAAGCTTTATGCAAATGATATGTGATTATGTCAGAAATATGCAAATGACCGTATGACATCGCTGGTGACTATTTTGTGACTTTTGAGCTAGTGCTAGCTACTTTCATTAGAAAAGAGTTGGCAATACTGGGCTGGGAAGGCCTGTCAGACTTTGGGTTTATGACATACTTCAGTGGTGTGCATGGGGCTGTATACAAGGACTATTTACAACTCTTTTACAAGGTTTATTTTAAAATGAGTCAGACAAAGACAGTGTTTCTAACTCACATAGTTAATTAGCTAGCTTTAGCTGATAAATTCAGTCATCGGTTTGGCAGGCCCGAAAAATGAAATCCCTGTTTTTGTCTGTCAAAGACCCACTGTTTCAATAATTAGCAAGTGGTAAATCTGCCACCTTTATCAAACAAATTGGAATTGATGCTAGAATGGAAAGCTTGACACAAATAGCAACAGTAACTAGCGGGGCAGGGTTTATTGGACAGTCAATGGTTTCTTTCTGTGCCTCTGTATCAGTGTTTCACAGCAAATTGTTTGTGTGTACACCACATGATTGCTGAATCCCCGTCCATACAGAGTCACAGTCCATGTAACCCGAGTGTCAGAGCTGGTATTTTCAATCCTACTGTTCCTTCCATAATCCCCCTCTGCGGCTCGCTCACTCCTGTCCTAACCCTTCATCCCACTGTCCATTATTAGTGGAGCCGACTCTGCTCTGCAGAGAGTCAGCAGCTATGTCAAACCTGCTGCTACACACAAATATTTACACTCCTCAGGCTTAGTGTGTGTCTGCATGAATGTGTGCCTCAAACACCTAAGTACTAAGACAAGTGTTGGGCAAGTTACTTCCAAAAGGTAATACATTATATATTCCTAGTTACTGTCACTTTAGGAGTTATTAGTTATATAACAATATTACTGTCTCTAAATTGTAATGCTTTACACTACTTTTGTGTTGCTTTTGAGTTACTTTCACCAAAATAACTGTGGAAGCATGCAATTTAATACATCAACATTTTTTATTTATAATATTTTGTGTTATTAATCTGAATCTGCAAAGTAACTAAAGCTATAAAATAAATAGTGAAGTAAAATGTCCAACACTTGACTCTGAATTGTAGTGGAGTAGAAGTATAAAGTAGGACAAAAATGGAAATACTCAATTAAAAGTAGGCTACCTTACAACTGTATTGAAGAATGGTATACAGTAGTTACCTTCCACCCCTGATAAAATGTAATATTAAAATGTACGTGTAGTAGGCCTAAATGTTAATTCCCAATGTGTTTATATCTGTCACTTGCTCGGACACACTTATGTCTGTACTGACGTACCGTTACCTGTTGGGAGACAGATGGTTCTGGCTCTGACCACGGAAACTGTGACGGGACAGCAGCTCACTTCAACGCAGCGTAATAACTCCTGAAAATACTGGGAGTATGTCCATCTCGCAAATGTAGAATCAGAGTGCCTTTGACTTCTGAAGAAACTTACTGCTAGACAGCTAGATATTAAGATAAGTACTTACTTTATTAGGCTTCTCTGCCCACTGTCATTATATCCGCTGCCTTAAGGTTAAATTGACTGCGTTTGTTCTGCTGATTTTGCTCATTCTGCTGCTTTTTGCTTGCCTTTTGGTTTTGCTGCTTTTACTGTGGGCTCTGCTGCTTCTTGTACTTCTGCTGTGTGTTTTGCTGGATTTGCTGTGTTTTTTGGCCAGAATTTTGTGGTCTTAGTAAAGGTGAACTGTTTAGGGTAATCAGACTAGCTTAGTGTGAAGTTGGGAAAGTGGTGCTTAATGATGATGTGTTGAGTGATTAGCGAGGGTGGGGCCTCCTCAGCTGTAGCCAACACCAATCACCTCCTTATATTTAATATTGGCATTTGTGTGAAGCGGCAGCTTCATCGGCAGTCTCATCAGACGAAGACTTGGAGGACAAAGACAAAGGAGTCTAAGCAGAAGTCTTCATGGGAGATTAAGTGGGTTTGATATCTTCTTGATATCTGATATCTTACTTGCACTGCACGGTGTCTTTATCTGGAAATGTGGTGCTTTTCCATTCCTGTTAGTGTATCCTAGAGCTGGGCGATTTGTTTCCCTAAAAAAATCTACGATTTTTTTTATAAAAAACTCGATTTACGATTTGATTCGATTTCCCCCCCTTCCATTTAAAACAAAATAACTGCGAACTGTAAATATATTTTAAAAATATATATTTATTGTATTTAATTAAAGTGCATCAACATAAACAAAAATGCAAAGGCAAACCCTTTCTCTAACTGAAAAGTCACTGTGCAGTGTGCAACAAAGATTGTTAAACATCCAAATAATTTATAATGTATTTGGATTGAAAAAAAAATCTAAAAAATCGATTTTTTGAAAATATGAATTGATTTGACCTACCAACTCGATTTTTAAATCAAATTGATTTTTTTCCCAGCCCTAGTGTATCCTAGTGTATCCTTGCATAAGTTTGCAACATTTCCGCAACCCGACCTCTCTTACCTTGCCTACCCGCTCCACAAACACTCAACACCTTGTCGCAGGTGGCCTGGAACTGCCAGTCTGCCACTCGCAAGACTGAGTTCCCTGCTTTCACTGAGACCTGGATTACACCGACCAACACATCCACCCCTGCTGTTCTCTCTTCCGCCTACTCTTTCACTCACACACCCAGACCCACTGGTAGAGGTGGGGTACAGGCCTACTCATTAACCCCAAGTGGAGATTGTCTCTCTACCCACTGCCACAGTTCACTCCACTGTCTTTTGAACTTCATGCTGTTACCATAACGCATCCGGTAAAACTCATCTTTGTTGTTATCTACCTCCCACCAGGTCCTCTGGGAGAGTTTTTGGAGGAGCTGGATGTACTTCTTTCAAACATACGTGAAACTGGCCCTCCGCTGGTACTGGGCGACTTCAACATCCAGACAGACTTACATCTTCTCTCCTCTCTTCCCCACCCACTCACAAAGCTGGCAACCACCTAGATCTCATGTTCACCAGAAACTGCTCTACATCCAACCTCACTGTTACCCCACTCCATACCTCCCATACCTCCCTCCATACCATTTCTTCATCTCTTACTCTCTCCCACTCTCCCAAGCTCACAACCATATCTCAAGAGACACTATACCTGTCCACCGTAACATTCGTTCACTCTCTCCTTCTTCTCTGGTGTTATGTACTTTATAAACCCTCCCTCCATCTGACTCTTCCTCACTCATGCCTCCCAACGCCGCCACAGGCACTCTCCTCTCTACTCTATCCTCCTCTCTTGACTCTCTCTGTCCTATTACTTCACGGCAGGCTCGCAAGTCCTCCCCAGCTCCGTGGTCATCTGACTCAATGCGTGCTGATACGGACAGCGGAAAGGAAATGCCGACGTTGGAGGCTTAAAACACCATCGAGCCCACCGTGCACACAGCATCTGTCTCCATAAAAGAGAAAAGATGGCTGGTATCTATCTCATGAACACCTTTACACAATCCCACATTCACAAGCACCGACATGACTCTTAGCAAACAAGCGATTGTGCCTGCTTTAGAAAGTTAACAAGTCGCAAGTTTGCGGTAAAATGCAGTTGGGTTGTCGAGGTCAAAACACTATATGTAGCAGCTGTGAATCAAATAAACGTATTATAAATAATGTTATGTTATGTCCCCCCCCCACGAAAGCCTATGCATCTTCCGCTGAAGGCTAAAAACACATCTTCCGACTGCACCTCTGATAAAATATATATATATATATATATATATTCTTAAAGCTGCACTTTCATATGGCTCTTTGTAGTTTTGCAAAGCTAATGTACTTGCACGTACTACTTGTTGTCTGGAGTTTGCATCTTCAAGGTTGAAAACACTTAATTGGAAGTCGCTTTGGATAAAAGTGTCAGCTAAATGACATGTAATGTAATGTAATGTAGAATCAGTCTCTGTAGTTATCTCAACCATTGAATTCCAGCAACAGGAAATAACGTTACTCTTTTACTCACAGCTTTTGTTTTTGTCTGGTGCCAAAACGTTTTGCGGTGTTGCTGAATTCTTAAAAAAACAAAACACCATTTCATTTTAGGTTAAATGCATTGTAACTTGCATTACTGAGATTGTAATGGGTATAATATTACAGAAATGTTATGAATGCGTTATTTTACTGTGTTACAGTGAAAAGCAATACATACACACTTTTGTAACACGTTACTCTCAACACTGACCAAGACTAGGACAGAGCGACAGAGGGACAGAGTTTAGACGTTATAGGCCTCGCCCTAGGCCCCGCAAACCTGGCCCAGAAGCAGGGCTTTATGTATGTGCATTAGAGTCTGGATCGGGCCGAATTTTTCTGTCCGAGCTCGGCCCGCGTCCGACACAGCCGTGATCGAACCCGGCCCGAGACCGACAGGCATTGAGAAATTTGTGTCCGAGCCAGACCCGAGCCCGACACAGTTAAAATCTCATTTTTTTCTCATACTAATGACTAATGTTTTTTGTGTGGAAAGCCCACTTTTATTAAGCAACTGTATGAAGGCATTCGGAAATGTATACAGAAGAGCACATCAGCGCAAACTGAGCAACAACCAGCGCACGTTAATAAGCTGTTAAAATGTTCAATGTGTTAGCCTTTCCTGCTTGCTTCGTTTCCGACCGTGATCAGAAAACCAGGGGAGACTCGTTACCTCCAGGGCCCACGTTATAAAATGAATAATAGTCAGGGTTAAAATCCCATTTCTGGTGAGCAAATTAATTAACTTGGCTTTCAGTCTGGGATTTATTTCGGACACCACACACACAACTCATTCCAACAACTCTGCTCCGGTTGCATACAACATGTCTGCTTCCTCTTTCTCTATCTCTATTCTACCCATACCAAATACACACACACACGGAGCTCTCTTAAAGGAGCAGCAGCACCATTTTACAACAAATGCCTTATTGCGCTGATGTGACCGAGCCCGACCCGAACCCGACCATAATTTCTAAATATCTATCCGAACCCGGCCTGGCCCGTCGGGTCGGGTATCCATGCCTTAGTGTGTGTCTACGCCACAAAAAACTCAGCAGGAATATTGCATTGTCAACAACACCAATCAGGGTTGATCAAAAACACCTCCGACACCTAACAATCACCAACGTTTACTGCCGTGTGTGTGTGTGTGTGTGTGTGTGTGTGTGTGTGTGTGTGTGTGTGTGTGTGTGTGTGAAAAAAGGAGATGTAAGAGAGAAAGAAGTGTTACTGATACTGATCAGATCTGGCAGGTGTAAATAACGGCACTCTCCCTCACTGCCTTTCTGCTTCAAAACAAAATGACAGATAAAGGTGAAAAAGATACACTACTCTGCAGGGACCAGTTGGCACACTGTAATAGTTATCACTTTAAGTGTGTGTGTGTGTGTGTGTATGTGTGCCCAGTGTCAGTGTTAGAACAGAAGCGAGTGGCTTCATTAGGATATCAACATGACGCCTTAGCCGTCGATCCAACAGCCTCAGGCTCTTCCTGTCACAAGATGAAGAAGCAAGAAAATATGAAGGAAAATCAATCATGGGGAGGTTGCTGCTGAGAGCTGAGTTTACACACAAACATAAAATGACTGACAAAGTGAAGAGACTGACTGGTAATTTCCACCGGTTGCGGAGCAGCTGCAGAACGGCTCCGGAACGGAGGCAGAGTCAATAGGTTTCCATTAAAGTCAATGTGTGTATTTCCACTGACTGCGGAACAGCTGCGTTCCAACTGCGTCCCAGCTCCGGCGATCTGCACCCCCTCCGGAGCAGATACGCAGAGCTTCTATTTTTGCCCGACGCCGGAGAGCTCCGCAGCAATTCAGCACAATTCAGATTGTGCGGGACAGGAATTCGAGCACAGAAATAAAATAAAACATCTGGTTAATTTTCAAAATAAAATACACCGTGCGGATCATATTTACCTGCACTACACCTTGAAAACACAGCACAGAGTTGTTTCCCCTCTACTCCTCTGGATGGAAACAAACTGTTGTTGGTTTTGTGGTTCTATTCTATGTGAATTTGCGAGATCTCGTGGGTCCTCGTGACTTCAGCTGTCAGTCATGGCTGCAGCCGTTCTGCAACAAATCCGGATCTGGTGGGTATTGAAGGACGGCAGAGCACAGAGCCGTTCCGCAACCAGTGGAAATTAGGAATGATCCTCTGACCCTTACCTGTTACTGAAGCACTTCTTATACACAGCAAAGTTCCAAATTGTCATCATTACTTTTACATATAAAAAGCCTGTACTCCTGTAATTTTACAATTTGATCATTTGGGTCATCTGGGAAGAAGCAAGAACTTATGGGCCTGTGGGAAAAATACTGCCTCAACCCCATCCCATTTCTTTTGTCTTATAAATGAAGAAAATAAAGTAATGTATGTGTTACTGCTTTGCATGGTTGAATGGTGCTAGAGGATGGCTTGTGGCCGATGTTGCTTGGCTGTGTTTGGATGCTTGCATGGTTTCTTGTACTGAATGTGAATGCTGTTTGATGTGTGGATATGCTGGTGCTTTGCTGCTTCCTGTGGCTCTGCATGGCAAACTGGGACAGCTTGTCTGTTGCTCTAGCTGTCTGTGTGGTGTATTGTTGACTTCTGTCTGTATAGTTTAACCTGTACTAATGTCTTGCGGCTTCCTGCTGCTCTGGTCTAAAATCATCTAGCCAAAGGACTACAGTTGAAAATTTGCCGGCTGGCTAACACTCGCACATTTACAGAAATGTTGATTAATGTGTGTTGTCCTTTATAAATAAAGAATAAGAAAGGTATTTTTATGGGCCATCAGAAGCTGTGTGCACATTGAAACTATATTTATTTAACTTATTTAAATTGTAATATCAAGTTTTATGTCACTGGTGTCTCTATCATGGGACAAAGGGACAAAATAATGAAGAACATCCACCAAGATAAAAATACCTTCCATTTCAAAAAAGGAGACTGAAAGTGTGTGTTTGTGTGTCACATATTACTTTATGAGTCAAGGTCACACTCATGGCTGTGAATAAGTTTTACTGTGAGGCCACATCCAAACTAAGTTATGTTCAGACATCCAACAATGCTGCATTTATTTTAATGAGGCCATTGTGTTGGCACAGTTAAGGTGCCGACTCACGGGGATGGAGGGAAAAACGTTGAACCTTGTTTAACATTTACTGCAACAACAACACAACGTCAACCAGCAAGGCCACTCAAATATGAGTAAGCAGTAAAGCAATTTGAGGGGGGATAAGGGGGAATGCCATAACTCTTGTCTTAACCTGTCGTCCCCCATCTCAATCTGCAAGTAGCAGAGAGAGTTCAGGGGCCAAGGGGTTGTGTAGTTGAAAATGTTAGCCTAGCCTGTCTGACTCATTGATTCCTTATCTGTCTAAGGTTCGAGCAAGTTTGAAGCTATGGTCCCGACCATGGCTCTGAAATATCCGTAGCCCGCAACCGTTGCTGTGTCGATAAGTCCATGGCGCTGTCCGTGGTGCTGAAGAAGCAGACGGATTTGTACAGTGATTGCACCTTTTTCTCTCAGTCCCACCCTTCTGTCAGTTTGCTCTTGGATCTATAATATTTTCTAAGCTATAGCTTCTATGGCAGCTTAATTAAAAGAACCAGTCTTCTAATCACTAGGGTGCTCCCATTGTGCCACCCCCCTTAACAATTAACAAATAGCCTACTGTGTGTAAGTGCACATAAATTACTTAGTGAAATGAACAGCGTCATAATTATGCTGTTTTGTGTTTTGTATGCTGTGATTGTTGTGTGGGTGTGATCACTTTAAAGTTATAAAATCCTTTTATAAACCGTGTCCAGGCATCTGATAGGCCCTATAAACTCATGAATCTGTCATTCAAATCAGCTTTTCATCTTTAGCCCTTTTCATACATTAAACAAGCTATTTTTCTAGCGTAAAATATCATTGTAGGGCAGTTTGTGGTATTTCACATCCATACAGCAGAATAATAGTAAATACATAAGTAGAAGAATGGCGTTGAGCTAGAAAGCAATGACACCAAAGACAAAGAGCCTTTTTTTTCTTTTGCTCATAGCTTGCTGTGCCTAGATGATGAGCTTTCAGACTTTTGGAATAGGATTGTTTCTTCTCATAGCTTGATGTGACCATGTGGTCTATGCTGTGGGGGGGCTTCAAATAAATAAATAAATACAGCACATTTGTGCTGTAAATATGTGTGATAATAAATGTCCTGGTATTGTCAGATTGACATGGAGCCAGGGAGCTATCATGAAAAAAATAACTTATTTCCTTTCATGCTAATTGTTTTGTCTTGTGTGCACCCTTCACGGTATCAGTATGGATAGCTATAATTTAGTACCATTTTATGTTGATTAGATTGAGATCAGTGGATAAACTTTAGGTTTTGGTTGTTGAACACAATATTGTGATATCTTTGACATCCTAAGAGCATTAATTAAGTAATTTGTGTGCATTAATTAATAAATCAGGAGCACAATTTAGTTTTTCTCCATGACACCTACTGGGCTCTGTAGGCTCCAGAAGACACTTGATTTTTTTTTTTACTTTTAGATAAGTGGATTAATTGTTTGGTCACTACGGGGTCTTGTTGATCTTGTGTTGTCATTTTTTAGTAGGATGTTAAAACTGTGGGACAAATGTCTTGGGATGCTGTGTATGTCTCCATTTTTGTGTTGTGGTGGTTGTAGTGACAGTAGAGGTGAATGGGTCCCAGCGGTGAATGTGCACTAGGACCCTGTGAAACATGCAAGAGATCTTAATCAGCCTCTTAATCCATCATGCTTAGGATCTGAGCTTGGCAGGCATTCTAAACACTGATGTTCGACAATGGTCAGCTGTGCGGCCGAGGCTGATCATTTGGCTGATCTGGGTTAGATTGTTTTTTAGGTTTTGACCTAGCGGGTTAAACCAACGCGAATAATTCACAATAGACCTCAACTGAGATTAAGTGTTTTAATTAGATGACTTGTTGCTACTCAAGGATAGTTATCCTCGTTGCGCTGTGTGTTGCTGTTCCAGACTGCTCGCTATGGACCAGGATCTGTGACGAGTGATATCATACTATGTTTACGTGATGAAAACCAAACCTGAGCACACAGCAGCAGCTACAGTTGGGATCATAATTGAATCGGCTTCAACAATTTTTTATTTAACAAATACATTTCAGGTATTCAGCAGAAACTTGAAACACATCATCCATCCATCCCTGTTTATCTTAACATGTGTTCCAATAGATACCAAATATAATCCACTTCCTCTAACTAATATTGGCTCTTCCTTTTTCCAATTCCCTGTCCTTGTTTGGCCCCAGTTGACTAATCCTGGAAACCATCAGGATGGATTAGAAAACAAACCCAAATTCTGTCAAAATAATTTAAATTATGACTGACAATCGACTACAGTGCACAGTAAAAAGACACCAATGATCAGTAATTATACAAGTTATACTGGTGCATTTCAGTGATGTATGTTTGTGGTCTATAATCTTCTGAGAGCACTATAAAGAGCACTCCATTGATTACGAGATGCACTACTACTACTGTATGACATTATCGACGATCACAATGGACAGCTCCAAATTGATGCAGCAGATATCATCTTTTGTATTCCACACACTCTTCTTCCTTGACAAAACCCGGCTCCTACATTACCCACAATGCAACTTGATCACCCACAATTCAGTTGGAGATTCTAGTGTGTTATGCTAGTAGCGGATAGCATTGAGATGCTAGCCTCAAGCAGAGATGAGGAGCTGGCTACGGAGCTGGCTACAGAGGTCTGGTAAACTCAATGCTTTTTAATTCTACACTACACTCACTTATCAGATTTTACACAGCTCTGGAGCCAAAAAAAGGCTTCATACAACTTACTTCACATAACGATTAGTACCTTCCAAATGCTGTAAACAGACTTTGATGTGTAAAACCAGTGGGGTCATATTTTCATTTGAATTATTGTAGACATAGTCACTGAATAACTTGTATCGCATATTTTTGATGTAAGCTTTTGTTCACACATTAGTTTGAAAAATGGTGATAAAAGTGTGTATACAGCAGTCCGTAACTGAGAAATCATTCATAAATTTCCTGTAGAGCCACAGGCCTGACTGTGAACAGCACAGCCTGCCTCCACTCGCCTCAGTGTTTTCTCTCAATGTCACACTCAGAGCTGAATAAATCACAGTGTTGCTGCTTTGATGACATGCTGCATTAAATAACCTGCATGTTCTTCAATCAGAGGATCACCGCAATTACCCAGAATCTTATGTTGTCGTCCTGTGATCAATATGACTTGGGTAAGACTGAAGGACAATCTGTCAATCTTAAGTGAAAAAAGCCTGTTACTATTGTAATATTACTGCTTGTGTCTACAGTCATGTTGGCAGCTTTGTGTGTCTGTACTCAAGCTCAGCGATGCTTTTAGCTACATGCTATTGCAACATGCTGATATTTAGCAGGTATACAGTTTAACATTATCACCATCTTCATTTGTTGATAGCACTTCACATAAAATACAGCTGATGCTGATGGGATTGTCAATAGTTTTGCAGGTATTTGATAATTAACCAAAGTAAAATTTTGACTTGATGATGCTAGAAAAAGTCATTATAATTCATCCTGAGAGGCTCATGAATGTATTTACAAAATGTCATTGCAATCCGCACAATAGATGTTGAGATATTGAGTTGACCCACCGACAGATCAACAATGCCATCCCTAGTCATGCTGCTAACATGGCTAAAAAGTCAAATGAATCATTTCTAACTGCTGCAGTTACTGGGTACTGTTTGTGTTTAGTGTTTCCACTGTATATTTCTTATGATAAAGAAAGTTTGCACCGCTCATCCTTGTTGGCTACTCAGCAGAATTCATCCATTTAAATCTAAATAAAAGTGTTAAATGATTTTGCCACATCTCTGAATTCCCTGTTGTGCTTAAAAAACAGCTGAGTGTGAAGAAAGTGTGCTGTTGTTAGTCTTTATAGCTTTTAAATGTATTGTTAATTCACCAATCATTTTTCCCAGCCAACATTAGCTCATTGAGACGATGGATGGGAAGTTTTTTGCGCCGGAGTGGACTAACTTCAGGATAAACTTCAGTTGTCCCGTAGAGAGCTAGGATAATGGTTGTCCCAACAACGGGAGTCATGAAGACAGAAAAGATGCATGACTTCAACAATTGTTGGGTGTCACTGAAAGACATACTGTAGAGGGGTAAGTGATATCCTAGAGGGTAAATGTGACTAATTATAAATCCTGTACCCACAAGCACTATCTTTCCCGTAACAGCACACACACACACATGCGCTCACTACAAAGTACATATGCACCTCGCCGGCCAGACAAAACCTCATTCAGTTAAGCTCAGAAGGACATCACCGGTATGCCAGTGTTGATTTCAACACTGACAAGCCTGAATGTATCCTCAGTAATGTTTTCCATTCTTTAAATTGTGGACGTGTGTGTGGATCTAAGAGATAGAGTTAGCTAAAGAAAAATGCATTTGCCCACATGGGTTTAACAAAAAAAAAGTAAGTTAATGAATTCAGTTCTAGTGTTCATTTATTTACAGTAATTAATGAGTCAGTGGAGTAGCGAGTGGGTCAGTTGGGATTTATCCATGTCAGAAAACAGCAGCAATAGCAGATATGTGTTGATGGTGTCAAAATGTCGCGTTTGACAGATCAGACAGACATCACAGACAAACCCTATTTATATTACTTCCCCATTTCTTCTCTCTCTCTCTCTCTCTCTCTCTCTCTCTGTCTCTCTCTCTCCTCTTGCTCTGTCTCCCCTCCCAGCTGTGTATGCTAGATCACATTATATATTAGAACTTCATGTATAATAGATAGGGTTGGATATCGGTGCCTGAACCTGATATTTTTTAATAAAATAAAAAATAAAAAGAAGGGTACTAAACAACAGTCGGCGACATTAAAGAACGGCTTGTTTATTGCTAAGGCCATATGGTCAAAATTAAAGATTTAATAATAATGTAATAACTATAACTTAGCTGTCAGCATTTTAACCATGTTTAATCCAGCTGCTAGCTAAAGGTAGGCTAACGTTACCTGCTGTCAAGTGTAGTGTAAAGTCAGGCACCGAAATGACGCAATGAAGTTTGCGTTCTTATTTAGTCTCGTTACAACTGTTTATGTCGGCACTGGTGCCCTATTGGCACCGCGTTTCGGTACCCAACCCTAATAATAGATCAGCTCAGAGGCAGTGGATCTCTCGCCATCTTGACTGTGCATTGCTGGCAGCATGCCAATTGGTTCATTTGCTGCACTTAGTAAAAACCAACAGCGCTACGGGAAAAGCTTAGCTTAGGAACCCGACGAATCTAAGAGCTCAAGTTTTATTTGCTCTGGCAAATATATCTGGTCTCCCTCCTGTTCAGACAGATTTCCAGCCGACCAGATCCTGGCCGGGCCAGTCACAATCATTTATGACACAACTTTCTGTTAAAGTACTATTTTCAAATTCTGATGGCAAAAAACGACAACACTCATTCACAGACATATTAATGCTACACCATCACAGCTCAGCACTGCACGCTGTAGTCTGTTTACATTTCGCTCAGCACTAGGTCTCATGTTTCGTTGTAGGTCTATCCCGTTGGGTCCAGAAGCATTTTGGTCCTGGGCCATTGCTAACGCAATCAAAAATGAGCTGAGAGGTTCTAGACTAACTCGCATTTGTGATGTGGTCATGGCGATGTACTCTTGCTTTCTGTCACATTTAGAGCAGGAAACAACTTTATCCTCTGTTGAATTCAAAATGTTCTCAGCCACTCTAGACTTGGGTCAAAGGTTGTAGCAGGTCATGTGCAGCCCAAAGGTTCTTTGTTGACACCCATAAACATTTATTTCAATGACATGTTATGATTCAGCACCCATTCTATTGGGCACAGGGATGTGCCTGTTTTATTATCATTTCACAATGCTAACATGTTAAGCAACGTCAATGTTAATGGAAAAAGAGTTCAAATGTTCCCTGGGAACATGAGTGTGTGTATCAAATTTCATAGTCATCCATGTAGTTACTGAGATATTTCCCTAAAAAACAAAAATGTCAGTTTGATGGTGGCGCTCAAGTCAGGGGTGAATGAATGTCTTCACAAAATGAGAGCCATGCTGCCAGTGTGGATAAAGGTCCCATGGCATGAAAATTTCACTTCATGAGGTTTTTTAACATTAATATGAGTTCCCCCAGCCTGCCTATGGTCCCCCAGTGGCTAGAAATGGTGATAGTTGTAAACCGAGCCCTGGGTATCCTGCTCTGCCTTTGAGAAAATGAAAGCTCAGATGGACCGATCTGGAATCTTGCTCCTTATGAGGTCATAAGGAGCAAGGTTACCTCCCCTTTCTCTGCTCTCCCCCGCTCTCCTCCTCAATAGCTAAAGACACAGAAATGGCACATACTAAGGAAAGCTCATTGTGGGACTGGCTCTAGTGGCTGTAATTCTGCACCAAGGCTGAATTTCGGGAAAGAGACTTCAGATACAGTATTAGGGGACCACTAAGGTCTATACAAAAGCATCCAAAGAGCACCATGTCATAGGACCTTTAAATATTACGTTGATTCCACCAGACAGCTGGAGCGACTTAAAGAACTGGGAGCTTTAGCATAATTCACTCAAGATATCTGGTTACTTGCGGAATTTTGTAGCCAGTGTCAAATTAAATCTGGTGGGTATATTTCTTGTCCAGCACTTGTCTGACTTGTCTACATATTGCTCTTCTCTTTTCTGTTTTATCATTCTTGTCTCTCCTCACACATTTTTTATTCATTATGAAGCTCATCAGACATCATTTGTCTTTCAGTGTAGACAGAATACTAATTTGTCCATACATACCTTAATGCAACATTCTGCCACTGTGGAACTTCCAAGTGGGGGATCAAATGAAAGACAAGAGTGCGGGTGAGGGCTCAGGGGAGAGAAGATGAGCTGATCACACACATAGACACACACATACAATGCATTGATGGGCAGAGGTGGGAGAGTTTCAATTTTACGCTTCAAGAATGAGAGTGAGGAAATTTAGGGAGATTCATCAGACTGTGGCTATTTGAGAGCGAGCATTGCAGATGGAATGGAAGTGTTTAGGGAGTAGAGATGTTGAGGAGGATACAGCAATGGTTAATGTACAGTGTTGAGGAGATAGTAAAATAAAAGGGTAGGGAAGGGAGGGAGGAAAGACATACAGCATAAAAACAAAGAGAGTGTTTTTAACTGACTCCCTTATTTTATTACCATTAATGGGTGAGATAAGAGATTTAGATACGGGTCAAGAACACTGAAAGCCAGAGAGAGAAAGAGGGATTGGAGGAGCGAAGGGATAATGCAGGTTTATAAATCAATGTGATGGACTGATGGTTTTCAATTTCACCTTCAGTCAGATAAACTCAAAGAGCAGCGTGATGATTAGATTCGTCCTGGGGTCCGTTTCAGAAAGCAGGTTTAATGAAAACTCTGAGTTTGTTAACCCTGAGCTGAGGGGAACTCTGGGCTTTCTGTTTCAGAAAAGGAGGTTAATCAAACCTGGGTAGGGGGGAACTCCAGCCCATTTCAGAACCTCTCCTCCCTCTGACATAGCGCTCTTTGATTTGTTTTTTATCTGCATGAATAAAAAAAACAAGGTTGGTTTATTAACCGTGTTAGGCAGACTATAAAACGTTTTTCTTTTCTCAAAACATGGCATTTCCTTTTGTCGACGATCCCGTTGATGAAGAAGCTGTATTAATTCGCAGGGAGTTAAACATACGTCGGGAGATGATGTTGAGGCCCCGACTATAGATGCATTTTCATCTCCAGATACTAGCCTACCTATTTGAGCGGTATTGTTTTTCTTCTAGCGATTATTTTTTCAATAATTTCAATAATTTTTTACATTTTTCGATTAATCTAACAATTAATTTTTTTATTAATCTGACGATTCATTTTTCGATTAATCTAATGATTCATTTTTCAATTAGCGATTATTTTACCATTGCTCAATTATTAACAATTTACAAATAACAAATTTCAATAAGGTTAAAATCTCTATTTATTAAAATTGTTTAACACTGCACTGTTCAAGTAAAATGAATTTTTAGTGCAACCTGAAGCCAGATGTAGGCTATCAATCAAATAAAGTCACTTTCAGGAGGAATACAAAAATAAAAACTTGAAGTAAACAGAGCAAGTGCAAAAAGAGTAGTGTATGAGAGATTAACCTGTATTTGCTTTTTTTAACAGTAGGTAAAATAATGGGGTTCCACCATCCTTTCCGACATACCTCCACTCCGACATTGACGGAACTTCCATTGTTTTCAAACGTCCCACCACTCTGACAATTTTTCTTTCCATTAGGGTTAGGCTTCGGGGTTAGGGTTAGAGAACAGCAGCATGTCGGAATAGCAGCTTGTCGGAATAGTGGCATGTCTGAATAGAAGCATGTCAAAATGGCAGCATGTAACCAAAATAATGAATACACTCTTGTTTAACATCCAAGCTCTTTCCCTTTAATTTAACTTTAATTATTTGTATCTAAAGACTGGTTAAGGACTGTAGGGAGGAGAAGTTGGACAGTTTTTTTTTCTCGTTCCAGTGATTGGCACGTCTGGGTGATGGCGTCGGTTATGCGTTAGCATATTAGATGTATTTCCACTCACATACCCAACAACTGCTGTAAACGCCGACACAGTCCTCGTCACGGAAGGCTCCAGACTGCAGCCGTACAGTCTCAAAGTTTTCACAAACTTGCGATCTTAAAGTGGCCGGCAGGGAACTATTGTGGGTTTCCACCACTCGCCATACTCACTGGGCCGTCGACCTGACAAAAAACTGCATGTAGGCGGAGGAACTCGGCTAGCTTCAGAGCTAAGGCAGGGCTACAGATTAGGTGTAACCAGAACCCGCGTTAATTAATTTGCACGCAAGTTTTATTTATTTATTTTATTTAGTGACGCTTCAACGCTAATTATTTGTGTCGACGCATTTATGTAATCGATGACATCGACTACGTTGACAAATCGTCCCGGCCCTACTTCCCTGTGTATCAATTATGTAGCCTACACAACGTTATCTGTCCTCATATCACTAACGTCACCCATCGTGGACATGCTCTACATCCCAGCAGATTCTTTGTGTCGCATTTAGTTTTTTTGAAAACGGCAGTTTTCTTTACAACATTGGTGATGCGGAGCATATTAGTAAAGCGACTGTAGCAAAGCGCCGTCAGAAGAGTGTGACGCTCTGAAACGTGTTTTAAAGGTCCCATGGCATGAAAATTTCACTTTATGCGTTTTTGTAACATTAATATAAATTCCCCCAGACTGCCTATGGTCCCCCAGTGGCTAGAAATGGCGATAGGTGTAAACCGAGCCCTGGGTATCCTGCTCCGCCTTTGAGAAAATGAAAAGAAAGGGGAGGTAATCTTGCTCCTTATGACCTCATAAGGGAGGTAATCTTGCTCCTTATGACCTCATAGGGGAGGTAATCTTGCTCCTTATGACCTCATAGGGGAGGTAATCTTGCTCCTTATGACCTCATAAGGAGCAAGATTACCTCCCCTTTCTCTGCTTTGCCCGCCCAGAGAATTTGGGACGCCCATGAGAAAGAGAGAGACAGATCATGGCTTGCAAACGAGCAAAGTGGCAGTTGGTCAAGGTCACACCCCCACCCTCCACCTTGCCCCCCCTCTCTACTCCTCATTTAAAGCTACAGACATAGAAATGGCACGTCCTAAGGAAAGCTCATTGTGGGACTGGCTCTAGTGGCTGTAATTCTGCACCAAAGCTGAATTTCGGGAAAGAGACTTCAGAAACGGTATTAGGGGACCACTAAGGCCTATATAAAAGCATCCAAAAAGCAGCATGTCATGGGACCTTTAAAAGTTTTTGTAGTGTTCCCTGGACACAAACCAGTAAGAGCCATTTCTGTTAATGATGGTGCTGCAGCCTCAGAATGGGAGTAGTAAGCCTAAGACTTTTTCGCCCACAGGATTGCACCTAAATGAAATAGATTATAGGTTCAATACCATTTCACCAGTAATATTATGCTTATGATTAAATATGATATTATTACACTATATCGGAACTTACACATTTACTCTAGCAGTAATTTTCTCCTACGCAAATTCTCTCTCTTTTGCAGCAACGCTGTGTTGCTTTTTTAACAAAATACATGTTCAAACTCGCTGTATGTGAGCATGATCATGATATACTTCTGTGTCTAATGTATAGAAGTGTGTTTAGTGTTTTGCAGACACAGTGTGTAGTGTTTTGCAAAACGTGTGAGGCTGACGTTGTGCTTATTAGTGGTGCACATCTGGGTCAATGTTTTGCTCCTCGAGTGTAAGGTTTTGATAATTGTGTAATACTTTTGATTTCAATGTGTAAGCAATCGGCAAAAACTGTAATTAATATGATTTTTCCTGACACATAAAATGTGTCTGTTTAACCAGGCAGGGGCAATCTGCTCCTAATGTGCTATGTGTGTGTGTGTGTGTGTGTGTGTGTGTGTGTGTTTGTGTGTGCCACAACATGCGTCAGAAACCAGTCTGGGTAAATGTTGATTAAATCAACAATTGTTTTTTATAGAGCAGACCTTCTCTCAACACACGTGCGTGTTAATGATATGTATAGTGTGCAGGACAGAGAGACTAATGTGAGGCTTCTTGTGTGATCACTCATCCCGTACCTCAACGCACCTTAATGAATAAATAACACAGAGATCAAATGGAGGAGTTCACAAAAGAAAATACACAGAACATGAAATATGCAAGACTTTCTTTTACAAAAAGCTCCTTCTCTCACTGAGCGTGTTAACAGCGGTCCGAAACTTTGAAGTTCTTGCAAGAAGCACAAACCATTCTATTAGCGTTTTAGATGTATCATGGCTGTAGACTGTTAGGCTTGTTTCACAGTAATAGTTAAAAATGAAGGGACTAAACCAAATTCTCATGGCAATTTTTATACCTCTGCATTACAATATGACGTGGTTGTTTCATTTTGTGCTTGTCTGTCTCCTACATGCACCAAGCTCCAATTCACCTACTCATTCTTGGCTCCATCGATTGCATCAATGTCAACTCCAAGAAATGGCAACATGGTAGCAATCAACAATGTCTGTAACAAAGAATCCCTGCGCTGTCATTTTTACCAGGAAGATAACAAGCACCAAATCAGTGTAACACACACCGGCTGCATCGGCGAGCATCACGTCATTTAACATGCGTCATTGACAACCATAGCACACATTGTACGTGTCATGCAGACAGAGCATATAGTCAAGATACAACATTCCAGGGAGAAAATGTGCTACTCTTTTTGTTGGGGAGAGTTGGCACGTGTTGACACTGAGAAATAGGACAATTGGGTATCTTAACAAGTTGATGTGTGCCAGCCTCCACTATATATTGACATCTGAATTTTAGTTTGAAACTGCTTCATAATCAATATGAGAAGACACAGGGTGTAATACTTTATCACTTACTAGCACAAATAATAGTAAATGTAAACAGTATGAAGTCAAATGTAAGTCTATTCTAATGTATATGTTCAAGCCTCACTTTATGCCACACACTGAAAATGTGACTCATTGAGCAAGAAGTAACTCCTAGAAGTAATCCAATATACTATAATATGGACTCCTGAGTCAAAGCAATCACCTTCTTCCAACAGTGGCCCCAACAGGCTCCATCTACAGTCCGGCTGAATTAGACTTGCCAAGTTTCACAACAACCCTCTTTGTCAGTGTATTGATTGAAAAAACGTTTACCCCGTGAAAGCTCCAGCTTCTTGACAATAGTGTCATCAGAAATAAGTTAATGGAAAAAAGACTTTAGCCTAGTTTGTCTGCTTTGATGTTTGAAGACAATATCTATCTTTTATAAATGTTCCCTGTCTGACGAGGCAAATCAAATCTGCAGCCATCATATACAAAAGAGTGGTCTGATGTCAGAGGAAACCATGGAGCCCGCGGGCAGGACATCTTAAGATATTACTTTTTGGAGAGTAAACGCAAGCACAGAAGGGGGGCAAAAGGACACAGAGGGAGAGAAAGGGCTGTGGTGCAAACACAAGCACCATCTCGGGGCAGGTTTTGCATACCAGGTGTACCGGAGCACAATTTAGAAATCCGGAGGGATGGGATACATTGTTCAATCACTTCAGCCTTTCTCATCCCCTTTTAAAACCGGAGACAATATTCAAATGGCCTGGGATGAGAGGTGAACTTCTCTGATGATTAGTTTACAAAAATAAAATAATATATAAATACTGTGAACACACCTCCTGGAATTACAGAAGGCCATCGAGGGCATGTGTGCAACAGTTTTTTTTTCCACATAGGGCTGCAAGTAACACTTATTTTTATTCACAAATAATCTGCTGATTTTCTACTGAATTAGTTGTTTCACAGCCCAAGGTGATATGTTTAGATCGCTTGTTTTATTTGATTGTCAGTCCAAAACTCAAATATATTCAGTGTATTATTACATTGCAGCAAAGCAGCACGTTTGCAAAGTTGGAACCAGTAAATACTTGACATTTTTGCTTAAAATATGACTAAAATGATTAATTGATTATCAAATTGGTTTGTATTCATTTCCTGTCAATCAACTGAATAAATTGCTAATTGAGTAATTGTTGCAGCTCTACGATCACAGAATAATAACTGTATGTAATAAGATTTGCCTTATTACTATCACCACATGCACGCAATTAGTCCCTTTATGGATATAACATTGATTTATGTCTAATGTGTCCTCTATGGGCTACATGACTGCGGGGACACTCTCAGCCCCTAAAGGCATATAACAGGGACTCTGGTTCCAGCTGCATCAGGACATAATAATTCTTTTGTGCAGATATCGACTGTAAGCAGCAAAATAACCAGCAGAGATTGCCTAATGTCTGCTGATTAGGTGATTACCCACGTCTTTACAAAATATTTGTTGCATGCAGTTTCAGATGACATCACCGCCTGTTGTGTCATGATCACAAAATAATCATCCAGCAATCACCTTAGAATCAAGCAAAATAGAATATTTACACCCATTGTGTGACCAGCTTTGTGCAGCACTTCATATCACACAACCTGCCCCTTTTTTTTGAGCCACAATAATACCAAAGTGGTAGGCTATACCAATATCAAACAGTCCTTCCAGAAAAATGCGGAGTTTTTTTGTGATTGCTGCGGGCAAAAATCTTTGATTGTGTGGCACGTTTTCTTAAAAAATGCGATAACGGTAACTTTCAAAAATTGCGGGAACTTGCAAAAACTGCAGTTTGATGAAAAAGAGAAAAAAAAGTGATTCCCCCAACACCCTGCTTTTCGGTGATGTTCACGTTGCATAATTACGCCACTTCATAACATTGCCATGGCAACAGGGGAAAATGACTGCTCTTGTGTGAAGTAGCCTAAACGCAACATTTTTCAACTTTCTGCTAAAATTTATGAGACTTTTTTGCAACGAAAATGCAGGGATTATGAAATCATGCAAGCCCCGCATATTTTGCGCCGAAATCGGCAATTTATGCGTCGAAAGTGCGCCGTATTTGAAAAAATGCCCCCGCATAAATCTGCGGACTTTGGCTGATTATGCATGAATTATGTGATCGCATAATCACGTTTTTCTGGAGGGACTGATCAAAAAGCATCTGCACTTTCGTATTCATGGAGTTGTCGCAAAACAAAAAACACACAGAGAGAGAATGATGGATAGAGGGGGGCAAAGAGAAGAGGTATTTATCATACTCTAAACTTTTCATAATTACATTTCAAGTGACCATATGCCTCTCGTTAACAATGAGCAAAGAAGCTGCAACACGCAATAGGCCTTCGATATCCATGGATTCATATTCTGTGCTTTGTCTTTCTTATCACTTTATCTGATGTCTCAAACACTACAACTATAGGTTTACAATACTTTACAATAAGGGCCACACAGTTTGAGTAGTCACCAGGGAACAAATGAGGAACAATGAGGAAGCAGGAAGCAGGAATGACTCATGAAGGAGGTGGTCAGAATTGGATTGATTCACAGATATTCATTAACTAATTATTACTTAATAATTCATTAATATAGGATCTCCCAGTCTGTTCTCTGTAACTCATCATTATTATAGTGCTCCATTAGGTAGGGAAGTACTTATTAACGATTATTCAATTATAAAGTCGTTCCTGATACGTTCATCGCTTGTTTTTTAATCAACTAATCATAAACTTATTTTTAGCTACTCTATAAAATTTGATTAGGAGTTACTCATTAACTAATGGTTCACTTGAAGTTAGTTCCTCATTCGTTGCCTGGTAACTTCTCAAATTTTGTGTCCTCGACATTAAGCAAAATCCAGTCCAATCATGTTTAGGCTATTTGTCACACTCATACACAGTACAACTTGTAGCGGAATCTGTTTGTGCTATAGCTCCAGAAAACACTTACAAATAGAAACAAACAGAACAGATTATAATACTATAAACAAAAATAAACTATAGCAGTAGGTTACGATTTAGAGTGAAACAGTATAACCTGTGCATATGCAATGACAGGTAATGGTGAATTATATGTGTAATGGTTAGTTAGATCACCAAGTCAAGATGAGGACAAGCAGATAATGAATTAAAACACATTGGACTTGGTTTGCTCTTCATACAGATTAAAATACGACAGACCAGTTGCTTGTTGAAAGAGGAAAAGGTTATTTTATCTAAGTCCTCTAATTCCCTCATTGCGATAAGAAGACCACGCACGCACACACACACACACACACACACACACACACACACACACACACACACACACACACACACACACACACACACAAGCTCTCCTAAGGCGACCTTAAAAAGTTGAGGCCGCCCCTCTCTTCCAGAATACAACAGTTTGGATCACAGGGAGAAGCAAACGTAACCCCTAAACCAACAAACTGAGTTTTTACCTTAGCGTCCAGACCTCCTCGTGCGCCCCTGGCACCCCCACACCGCCCGCTGCTCATCTCGCGGCCCGGCCCATCACCGCAGGTAGAGTGCAGAGAGGACAGCCAGCACGCATCACCGTGTCCAAAGGTGGAGTAACAAATAGGCTAAAAAAAGGCGCTGAGGATGAAAATAAAGAAATAAGAAAGAAAGACTGGACTTGTGAGTTCTCAACTTTTCCCTTGTCCAGTTCTGTCCAGTCTTACTTTTGTTTCTATAAATCACTTTCCTAAATGAAATCTTGCTCCTGTTGCAGTGGACCGAAGTGCATCGGACTGAAAGAGGCTGAATGGTCCGCTGTTAGTGCTCTGCGCTCCCGATATCTGTCACACAAGTCAGAATGTAGAGGGTAATTTCCGGTGAAAAGTTTCAAAATACAACTCAAAAGGATGAACGTGTTGGATCGTTTGTAGATTAAGCACTTTCAAAATCTGTGCGTGTGTGTGTGTGTGTGTGTGTGTGTGTGTGTGTGTGTGTGTGTGTGTGTGTGTGTGTGTGTGTGTGTGTGTGTTTTATTAAGAAATCAGACACAGCAAACAAAAAAAAGGAGTATAGGGGATTTTTATGATTTGAGGCCATATACTGTAAAACAGAATGTTTCGAGGTTATATTGTCATGTAAATGTGAGTAATTTTTTGACAAAAGACTGCCAAAATGCAGCTGAAGAAAAAGTAGTAATGAATCAAAGAATACTGTAAAATATGAGAAATTCAATAGAGACCTAGCCTACAAGTGCAATAATGCACATAATTGTAGACGTATAATGTGTGTTTGTGTGTGTGACTGGGTGTGTGACTGGGTGTAGACATGCATTTTAAAAGCTCTATATGTTTAGTTAAATTGAAACTCCAAAATGAAGTAATCATTACCAGCATTGTTATAGCACATGTAGCCTATTAATGAATGAGGAAAACACACAAGCAAACAAGATATTTAACACTAGTAATGATGAAGTACAAACCAGGAAGAGAGCGAATCAGATGCTGAACAGATTAATCCAGAGCACAGGATTGGACACATCCTTGAAATGGCCTCTGAAGGCTCAATGCCTGCATGATATGATAAAAGTTGGATCTAACGCATTAACTAACTGAAAGTAAAACTGCATCTAGTCTGTCAAATTGGTGTTTAATTTAGGAAGTTATCATGTCCGGCAGTTTCTTTTGGACCAGTGTGCGTCTATGCTTTTATTTTGAAAGGTCACCTTTTAGTTCCGGTAAGATTATTCCTAAATACGGTTAACTTTATCCAGGTCTGTTCCCGGCCGATGTTCCTTATTGAATGTGGATCAGTCATTGGATATTTGTCCTTTCTGACTCATGGAAAAGTGTTAGCCTCCTCATAGTCCAAAGGAATTTCAAAGGAAGTGATCATAGTGTGAGCTTTTAATTTGGATATTTCTTATACTATACTGCTCCACGATGAACTAGCACACCATAGTGTCTGTATGGTAAAAGATGAAAAGGTAGGAGGAAGGGCAGTGGGGCATTGAAAGGTTACACTCAAGCAGGTGTGGGCTGAAAAAAGCAACAGGTAGGCACAATCCCCCTCAGAATATACATCATTAAAAAAAAATAACAATAATATTTCAATAATGTTTTCATTTTTCAAAACAATTTCCTTGCATAATTCTACATTATGAGGTCGAATATTAGCCTGTGGACAGAAGAGGGGTGCGTCAGAAAACCCACATTTTCACGATTGGCTGCCTTCTGTCCCTCACTTCTCACTCAGTCCTTTTGCGTGTATAAACATGCCTGTGAAACACATGCTGATGAAGCAATGAGACTTGTGAAGGAAACCATAGTGGAGACCCTGTTCGTTATCTATTCTCTGACTAACAGTCCCATGACTTTCAGCTGCATGTCTCAGTATCATAGGATGCTCAAAAAGGAATAAAAAGGTTACAATGTATGGAAGTGCAGGGATGCCAAGATTAAAGGTGCAGTAGATACGACTTATAAAACTAACTTTCAATCATATTTGCCGAAACTGACCCTATGTTCGAGTAGAACTACATGAAGCAGGTAATTAAAAAAAATCTGGCTCCTCTGGCACCACCTACAGCCTGTAGTGTGATTTGCAAAAATCCACAGCTCCCTGTTCAGATGCACCAATCATGGCCAGGGGGGGTGTCTAACTGCATGTCAATCACTGCTCATGCACACGCATTCATTCTCCCTTGTGGGGGGAGGGGCTTAGGAGACGGTTTTGGGCTTTAGCAGAAAGGGGGGATGGACTGAGAAGTTGTTGATGTTCACATTTTTTGGCTAAATCCTGGATCTTCCCAATCCTAGCTACAGCTCCTTTAAAATTAAATCATTAATTTAAATAGAAAACAAACTTGCCAACTTTTGTGCAACAAAAAAAATAATGTTTATTTTATTTTTATTTCATGCTTGGAAAATTTCCTTATATATTAAAACTCCACTGACAAGTGTTTTTAAGTATTCTATTATTTCCATATTCCATATTTTTTGTCATACATGATTTGCACACAAATGACAAATAAAATTTCAATTTGACAGAATAATTTTATTTTAATACTGCCAGTCCTTGACTGTCATACCCACAGTTATAAACATTAATTGTACAAGAACACAGATGGCAGTAGCAGTAGTCTCTTGATATTTGACCTGTTCATTGCTTATAACTGGCATAGGTGTTTAACATGTGTGTAGGAGCCACATATTGGCTGTTGTTTATGGTCTTATTCATGTGATTTGTTGATTATTGTGTTGTGCCCTGATGTTGTAGGTGGTGGGCGTTTTCATCGCGGTTTGAGCGGAACTGATAGTCTGTTTGTTTGCTTCACCTGTGCACCTGGGTTTTTTGGGCATTGACAGAGAGGGGGTGAGCCTGGGAACACTTTCTGTTGACCGCATCACGCTGCATTAACGCAATTATTCTCCTCACCAGGTAACAATTACATTTGGTAACTGCAGTGCTAAGTGTTACGTGTGGAAGAAGAATAAAATCATTGCTTGAGCGCGTCACAGTGTGTATCTCTCAGTGTTTAGCCCCTCGCGGCAGAACTTTTTTGGACTGCTTACAGCCGCAACAATGTGCTTATTTGTATGTTTTATATTTATTTATTTATTTTTTAATTTTTTTGCATAACCAATTGCCATATGTCTTGTTGGTCAGTTTTTATTTTGATGAAGGAGTTGAGTTGAGTTCTTTTAATATTTAGCAAGCATCCCTGTCCCTTATGAATTTCCATGTGTTATGCTACTCTGCATTAATAAGACAATGTGATTCATCATTGCTCAGAGAGATTTCATTCAGGGTCAGTGCCCTAATTAGCAGCACAACCTCACTAATCATCAGTAATCTGAGTTGAAGTCTTAATGGTGGGTGGAGGGTAGAGGGTGGAGGTCGTATGTTGGCATCAGCAATGTTGACCAGGAGGAACTGATGGGATGAATAGAAGGATGCAGCTAAATATGAATGGATAAGAGTCACAAGGCTTGACTGGAGTAATGAATGAAGCAATAGGGGAGAGGGAATGAAGCCGTCCTCCTGAGTTAACTTACCAAACGGCTTTTTAAAGTAAAATCATTATGCAAACTGTACTGTCTTGGTCTTAGTCAACTAAGATTTCTTTAGTCATTTAGTCATAGTTTATGCTTTTTTTCACGCTGAATGACTTATTTCCACATCTCTGTTAAACACAAAATACAAACTAGTGCTATTGCATAATTTCGTGGAGAAACTCAGTTTTACAGATCTGTCGAATAAATCAACTAATCGGTAAGTCAACATATCATATGAGTGTTAGTCAATCAAGATTTTTTCTTTAGTCAAGGACAGCCCTACCAAGTAAGTGGTTCTGATTACCCATTTCGAATGTTATCACTCCATTGAATGGCTGCTATCACTTGGCATTTGAACTCTTTTGGCTTCATACACCACTGAACAACTCTATAGGAATGAACAGGGCCGCTTTATCTAGTTCTCTTTATACATCAATGGTTTCACACAGGACACAAACGCCGGTCTCCGGGGTGAATGTTCTGTGTTTGTTTGACCAGTCCACCACCACAACCCTATGCAGAGTTTCAGCCTTTTAATACTACTCCCTACCATTGTCGCTCTTTCTTATTACATTATCTTACAGCGCCACAGTCAAGCCGTTGCTCTTAGGGGTCTAATGACATGGATGGTGGATGCAGTTTACCAATAGATGATAGCAGCCTACTGAGAGTGTATGCCCTCCAACGTTTGCAAAGCAGACAATCGCGGGCATGTTGTGGCAGCTATGCGCGCATTATGCTTAGGTTTATACACGCAGGTGCCATTCTTTGCCTCTCCCTATGTTTTCTTTCACACTCACAGCTGCCCTGGATTGTTGAATTGGTGCGCGAAGAGTAATATCTGTGCGTGTGAAATGATATAACTTGCTCATGAGCATGTTTTATAGCACTCTCAACATATGACATAATCCTGATGCCATAGAGTAGGGCCATACCATCTCATATCTACAGACTACAGCATGGTAGTGATCAACAACTGATAACGCCCATTCAATTGGCTGACAACATTCAAAGCGTGTGGATCTGATACTGGTGTTAAAGGTGGCGGTTCATTTAAAACCAGCTCAAATTGTTTGCTTGGACTCATGATGAAAGCGTGTGTCTAATGTTATTTCTGCATAACTGGAATGAAAGTGGTTGTGAAAACCTAGACTTGTTTGTGGAGACCCTCAGCCTTGATCAGACTTGGAGAGAGTCTGACCTTAGTGAAAATAACACTTCACACCATAATCATTATTCTGAAAAGGGTGTGACTAGTGAGGCTATTTTGCTTATAGCAGGACCATATGTCAATCATGGCTGGTGCACCCTTTGAATAAGAATTACAAAAAGCTTCAGGATTCTCTGAATCACATTTTTGCCAGGACCTGGAGATGTAAATGAGAATCCATTAATCTGAGTCCTGTCTCAGCATTCTCAGATGAAATCTGATCGCAGGTCTCAGTATGCATTATTGTTTTTCTACCTCTGCCTCGCTCTCTGTCATATTGTAGGTGGTCTTTATGAAAAATGCAATTCAATATGAGAGTGGCCTCTGAACTTGGGCTGTTGCAGCCTCGTAAGTACTTACAGTAACACAGAACAGAGAGCCTTTAAAGGATGATCCTAATGTATACAGTACAGTATGACACGGAAACATGGCAACAACATTCACATGTCTACCATCATTTCTGTCTACCATCATCTGAAAATGTCTTTTTCCAGTCAGCTGACAGTCCTTTGAGTGTAAATTGTAATTTCCCCACTGGGGATCAATAAACAGTATAAATTAAAATGATAAATTTGTTGAATGAACAAATTATAATTTTTTATTTTTTTTAAGATTATTTTTTGGGCATTTTAGGCGTTTATTTGGATAGGACAGCTTAGACTTGAAAGGTTGGAGTCAAACCTGTGGCTGCTGCGTCGAGGAGTAAACCTCTATGGGCACCCGCTCTACCAGGTGAGCTAACCAGGCGCCCACAAATAATTAATTTATTTAGGCGCCTCTCTCTCTCTCTCTCTCTCTCTCTCTCTCTCTCTCTCTCTCTCTCTCTCTCTCTCTCTCTCTCTCTCTCTCTCTCTCTCTCTCTCTCACACTCACACACACACACACACACACACACACACACACACACTCTAAACACACACATTACCAGACTTAATGTACACGTTTAAATATGTTAAATGTCAGAAAGTATAATTGGTGTACTTTATGAGCCTGAATGAGGAGAAAAAGAAAAAGCCCATTGACATCAGAGCTACCATCTTAGCTTCAAATTTTATGCCTTACAAATTTTATCAATTGTAATTTATTCATTAAGTTGTCAATCCAAAACTCTCACACAGTTCTACACTCCCCGTGACTTCATAAAGATGTATCTGCGCAATTCATTTTAAACATTGTGCAGATGGCAACTGCAGATCTTCATGATAATAAGACACTTTGTTACCATCTGCTCCATCCAATTAACTTCAATTCAACTTTAATTTCCCTCACTAATTGTGATTTAACATCCTTTAAATTTGTGTGTGTGTGTGTGTGTGTGTGTGTGTGTGTGTGTGTGTGTGTGTGTGTGTGTGCGTGCGTGCGTGCGTGCGTGTGTGTGTGTGTGTGTGTGAGAGAGAGAGAGAAAGAGAAAGAGTTAATAAAGAAAAATAAATTGTCATCTTATTCCCGGTACTGTTTCTTAAATTAAAGCTTAATCAGAATGATCTGACAAATTCAAATTCACAGTTTCCTCTGAAAATAGTTTTGAAACTCATTCAAAACCCATTACACACGATAATAAAAAAATACAAAAAAACTGGTTATCTGAAAAACTGACCTGCTGTAGGGTGTCCAGTAATACATTCTAAGAAATCTTGATAACCTCTCTGTGCTGTACTTGAATAACAGTTCAGTGTAGCCTCACAAACAAAGATGTTTACTATGTTTCCTACAGCTAAAACCATCTCCAAATATAGATCTCGCCTCCTCCTGGCTGATCTTAAGTCATCATAGGTATTATTGTGATTATTGTCATTAAATCATCATCATTATAGTTATTTGTATATGAGTGTGCATGTGTGGATGTATTTTCGTCTAGTAGTGAACAGATATATTTTCTCAGGCAAAGAAAATGGTTAGTGCGCTTGCTTTATTACTTGTAGCACACAATCCAATAACCTTATATCCAATACATACTAACCTTGTATGAACAACTTTCAGGTAATATGCACCTTTTAAATAGTCTGGCTATCACCAGACCAAGCTCAATCTTTTAAGATTGAACATTAGACTGGGGATTCTGCTCTGTATTTTCTACCGCACAAGAGGCGTGATCAACGGGCATAGTTCAAATGACTTGGATAGTCCTTCAACCAATCAGACCAACGATCCGGGTGACGCAGCAGCGTCAGCGGCATCAAGGGGTTGCTGCGCTTCGGTGGCCGAATGTAAACAAGAAGCTGCTTGTTAAACCCGCCAATAGCGCGCCAGGTGGATAAGCCAGTTTGTGATTGGTCACCACAAAATTGTAAGAGAAGCAGGATAGATAAACGTACTGGTTTCCAGCCTGAGCTGCAGGGCGAAATCAAATCGCCGGCAGATCGGGCTGGGTTTACCCGGTCTACCTTTTAAATGGAATAAACGTCAAACTCCCCTCAAACTAGATTATTTCATTCGCCTTAAATATTTTACTGCTTGATGTTTTTCACCGCTGGTGTTTTGACTCTTTTGCAATGGTTTTCCTTAATTCTATCTGTTGTTGATAATCAGGGTGGTAATGTGCAATACAAATGCAATATAACCATGTGGCAATAGGAAACCCTGATGCTATAACGCAACTTGTACACTTTTGGTTAGCTCCTATTTATATAAAGTTAGCTCTTATTCAAATATAAATCATATATATACGTTTTATTACTCAACTTTTAATTATATTTTAGCTTATTTCATTTTATATTATTATCTTATGTTGTTATTTTATAGTATATGTTATTTTAGATACCCTTACAGATTTATTTATATTTATTTAATTGTTCCAGTACTACCGAACATGCATTTTATCACTTTTTAGCGCACCCTCGGGCTGTCACAAAGTAATCTTGTTGTGCTACAAAATGACAATAAAGTCCTTGAGCTTGAACTTGATTGTTGGTTGTTTAAACATTGTTCTCGTATGTTTGAACATGAATGTCTGCATAAACAATTCATTATAGATTAATGTTATAACCACAACAGATGCCTGTGTTTACTTGTTGATTTAGGTATTTGTACACGTGTGACAATGGATGAAAGGGGGTGTAGGGGGCCCATTGAGTGTATGTACAGAGCCCAGATGTATGTGCTGTGCCACTGGATGTGGTCACAGGAGTTGGAGTTAGTGAGCAACTGAAAAATAGGATTCAAAAGAACTGTGATCAATCGATATCCCTAAAGCTTGAAAAACATCCTGCCTCCTACATCCAAGGCCTCCCCTGGAAAGTAAAATTGGGTTGTTTCAGGCTATTGCCATGCAGTTCAATTTAATTTTTTTAAAGCAACTGAATCTGAAACATAACAGCTATGAATGGGAATCATTTAAAGCACATATGTAAATGATCCGTGCTTGTCTTTTTCCTGCTGCCTTATATTTCCCCCCTCTCCTGACATTTCTAAGAAATTTGCTGTTTCCTGTAGTGCTTTAATGGCCTGAGACAATGTGGCAACAATCTGCTAGTCCAAATTTCCCTAAACACATTTGCTTTACTTTTACGCCGGCAAGTAAATAATAACAAAAAGTGGAACTGTAAAGCTAAAGAAAATGTTAGTAAATTAGAGGAGGAAGGGAGAGGAAAGCAGGACGTTGTTTGATGGACGTTTTACAGACACATCACACATCACTTTTCAACAATTACACTTAAGACAGAAACCTAATAGAAGTCAGCTTGCATTCATATACCAGGCCTTTCACGCAACTAGAGCCATATATTTAACATGACCCCAGAGACATCAATTTGCTTTTGTTCCCAATCCCTCTAATCTTTCCTGACACCCACACCTACAACACACTAATTCACCACAAACAAACACACACACACTCAGGGTTAAATGTGTCACACAAGAGGACACAGGTAATTACGCCACACAAATAATAATAATAATAATAATTTGACGTTGTTTGGATTAGAAAGATATCGTTAAATATATATCGGTAAAAGAAGCTAAGAGGAAACTCAACAAAAAGCCATTTGCCAACACTAAATATCAAACAAAAGCCAGAAACTATATAGTAATAAGTTGCTGTGAGCTGTAGCCTACATTCACCACTTCTAGCAGAGGCAGAATATAAAGTAATCTCAGAGATTATTCCTTCACAGCGCTATGCAATGTGAGAAAATCTCAGAGATGAACCGGGCAAACACATCAGACTCACCTGGGTTAATTAAGTATAGTGCTAACTAATAACATTACCGTCGCTAAAATACCCCGCAAATCAAATCCCCTACTTCACTGTTAACTGTCAAGCCACTAAACACGTATGGAAATTAACACCTCTGCTGAAATGTTAAATTCATTAACGATCCAACACAAGACAACAATGTCTCTCTCTCTCTCTCTCTCTCTCTCTCTCTCTCTTTCTCTCTGCACACACACACACGGGTGGGTAGCACACTGCCATGAGTCCATGACGGTAATGTCTGATTACTCCACATTGTCATTGTGATATTTTGTGATTACATTCTGAATCTGCAACGTTCTCTGTCAGGTAAATCAGTAAGTTAGTAGTAGGCTATACCGAGGAGTTGCATATGAAGTGGTTTGGGGTCCTTCTGTAAGTAATTTTGGGGTACAATTTGGTTTTGATGAATTCTACAAGCAGCAATACCACAGGCCAAGCAATCGGCCCGTTTCAACGGGCACTGCACTAGTTCAATATTAATTTCACTTGTTTTCATTTGAATCAAATGTTATATCCGAATACAATACACATTTTCTATAGGCTCAGTCTGCCACTTTTTTTAAAAACAATTCCAGTGCTGGTTCCACGGTACCGGAATTTTGGACAGTCATCATGCAAACATGAATTGGTCATGCGACAAGGGCTGGGAAAATTGGCAGAGCAGGCAGCCAAGTGACAGTACTCTGATCCAAAGGAAATCGCAATTGTCAAGTTGACAGCACTCTAGCCCAATGGATTGGGGGGTAGGGAGGGGGGCAATCATATTTCAGGGGGGGCTGGTGCCACCCTGTGTCCCCTTTCTAGCCCCGCCCCTGGTGACAGGAGAGTGTGTGTGAGGCTGCGAGTCAAGAGGGATTATCTCTCAGGTCATAAACCACAAAGCCTGATACATCGCAGATAAGAGAAGAACTCATTCTCATTCTGATTCTGCCTGCCTGCCTACACACACACAACACACACTCTGGGTCGGCAAACATCTGCAGTTCCCCCCTTTTTTGTCCCACAGTCAGGCAGAGGGTGAGTTATGATCATTCACATATTCCTCCCAGCAGAAATGTAATGCGAGCGTGTCAGAGAGAAAAAGAATGTCCCTATTGTAGTCCCAATTTATAACGCTGTTTTTTGGCAGAGGCATTAGTCTTATTGGTTCTGATGAAATCATAAAAGTGTGAGGGGATGTATGTGTTCTGGTTTGTTTTGTGTGAGAGAAAAAGAGAGAAACTCAGTTACGCACTGCCCTCTGGCATTTCTCATATAGGCTTACTCTTTTCTAAAAATTATTATCTCTGATACACCCCCATTCCAGTAGTGTTATATCTGTTATTTAGTTTTCTTCATCTGATCCTGCTAATTTCTTATCACTGTAACAATGGTCACACATGAATGTGGATTTTCAGTTTCGTGAATAGCGTATTCCAGCCCTCTATCATTGATAATCATAATAGATATCATCTTATATTCAAAAATATAAAAGGCTCCAATTTGTTGCAATTGTTTTGGCAACAATTACTAGGATTCCAATTTAATTGAAGTTTTACGTCCTCTTTTCAAATTGCTGGTTGTCTGAACAATGCGCTGAGTGGGCCGCGAGGACCTGGTTGCATGAGATGAACTGACAGCAGGTATTGAACTTCAGTCTCCACAAGTGTCGTTGAGATGTGTGTGTGTGTGTGTGTGTGTGTGTGTGTGTGTGTGTGTGTGTGTGTGTGTGTGCATGTGTGGTTGGGTGGGTGGGTGGTGGCTGAGTGAAAGAGAATGAGAAAACGGGACATTGATTTATTTACTTTGATGAACTAAAATAATCTACACCAATTAAACATGTTGGATGAAACTTTTGGAGCCACACTAAACATTATCAACAAAATATTTAGGATTTTACTTCTGAAACACAATAAAACACATCAGTTCTTAATAACAACTGTCTACAAGGGTACCTTTCACATTTGTCAAAGTTATCCTTTGACAAATGACACACACACACACACACACACACACACACACACACCGTATATGTGTGTGTGTGTGTGTGTGTGTGTGTGTGTGTGTGTGTGTGTGTGTGTGTGTGTTTCTGAATGTTGTGTGCACACAGCGACTCAATGTTTTTTTAAAGCCACTTTTGATCTCCATAATTCTCCAAAGTCCGCTTTTTCTCCTGCTGAAAACTTATGCTCAAGTAAGTTTTCAATCAGAACACAATAAAATTACTTACTGTGACTGATGGTTGGCAGCCGAAAGAATTAGGTCAATCATACATGACCTTTTACAGAAAATCCAGTGGACTGACAATTAGATGAATAGTCTTTGCAGATGCAAATAGATTTGGGAGGGTCTCAGTGTGTGAGACATGATATTATTTCCTCTTTGTGTCTCATTATCACACCTGTTTTATCTAACCTTCTGCACCTATATGCTATAATTGATTTCTTTCTCGATTTTTGGCCACTTGGGGGGGAGCGCAACAAGCTGTGAACGCAACACTATATCATCACCTTTTAAGAATATACAGCTGTTAGCAAACAGTTTTCTATTTACACACACAGTAGACAAATATCAACATTAGCATCTAGGGTTGGGTCGATTTCTGGGTTTGCCGGTCCGGTGTACGCTCTTAAATTGGTTTGATTTTATGCAAACCGGCTGAACCGGCATTAGCCATTATGCTGCTTATCCCGCTGATGAGGATCAGTGATGCCAGGGACCAGTGGTGTAGTCTAGTTTTTTTTGTAGTGAGTATACTGTCATGTTTTTCCTTCCCAGCATTAGACTCGCCCGTCCCAGAGCGACGCGTCCCCAGAGCGACAACCCCATAGGTTTTTTTTTGTAACGTTACCGCGTAAAGCATCAGCCTCATCCGGCTCATTTTCTGTAGTTTCTGTAGGCTAACGTAACGAAGCGGCAGTAGCTTCAGGAGATGGCTTACCAAAACAGTGAAAGAGTGTAGTTTAAATGTGCTTTGGTTTCATATATCTACATTCACATTAGTTCATTTCAAATTTGCGTGGAGAATGACCGCCAAACAACTGTGTTGTAGTTCGTAGGCTACTACTCGCAACACAGGGTGAATTCATGAAAGTGTGAAAGTTCTCTCATAAAACAAACATCTTCACGTAACGTTATCCTTGCATTTTTGTTAGTGAGTATATGGAAATCCTTGACCTTTCCTAGTGGGTATACTCCATATACCTGCGTATCACGTAGACTACACATTACATTACATTACATTACATTACATGTCATTTAGCTGACGCTTTTATCCAAAGCGACTTACAATTAAGTGCATTCAACTGAGAAGGTCCAAACTCTAGACAACAAGATTAAGTGCAAGTACATTAGCTTTAAATAAGCAAAGCTACAAAGAAATGAAAGTATGAAAGTGCAGGTTCAAGAGTTTTTTTTTTTTTTTTTATCCAAGGTGTAGTCTTAAGAGATGTGTTTTTAGCCTTCGGCGGAAGATGTGTAGGCTTTCAGCCATCCTGATGTCGATGGGGAGCTCGTTCCACCATTTAGGAGCCAGGACAGTGAACAGTCTGGATTTGGTTGAGTGATTAGTTCTCCCTCGCTGTGAGGGGGCAGCAAGCAGTTTGGCTGATGCAGAGTGAAGTGGGCGGGTTGGGGTATATGGTTTGACCATGTCCTGGATGTAAGCTGGGGCTGATCCGTTCGTGGCCCTGCATGTAAGTACTAGTGTCTTGAAGCGGATGCGGGCAGCCACTGGCCACCAGATGCCACCACCATACACTGACTTGTATTTGTAGTGTATATGGATGTAATCAAATTAGTTTTGATGTAGTAAACCATGTTGCCATGGCTTAGATTGCTACATTTCTTTGGGAGCTAACATACTGCAGGCTACTAGACACAGAATGATAAAATACTCACAATGACAATGCCAGCATGTTGATGTCAGCAGATATAATGTTGGTGGCCACACAGCTGGGAATGAGCCATTGGTTGTGAAGTCAAATCATAACAGATGTTATCTGAGGACACTTTACAGATTATAGAGTCTAGACCACATTCTAAAATTTACAAAGACCCCAAATTCCTCCAAGAGCAAGCCTTCGGAGCGACAGCGGCAAATTATATTTGAAACCGCTAAAGCCGATCAGCCAATACAAGCCTGACTTCAGTGAACTAAAGCTTAATTTCTGCCGCAAATATTTTTATACAATGTTTTTTCCAGTTTTGCTTGTGTTATGCAGTGTAGTGTTATGCATGGTAGTGGGTAACTTTAAAAACACATTCACAACTGCTCTCACAAGCACTCCATTTCACCTTTTTACACCCACACACAAACTGAAGGCTGAGGGCTGAAGTCAAAAGTTTGGGGAGATCATTAATTTTGCTTCTTAGCTTTGTCTTTTAACAACATGAATGGAACCAATGTTTGTGTTTGAAACTCAAAGCAAGGTTATAAAGTCAATGTTTTTTACCTCTTCTTTTCACTCTTTATTCTAATTGTCTCATTGGGTGAAGGGTGAACTGGAATTAAAACATATGGAGATGTGATGTTCCTTTAGGCAGAACATGTAGAATAAAAATAGGAAAATCATAGATTAAAATAGGCTTTATCAACACAGCTTAATTACACTCAACAGTCAAAATGAGGCAAACTGTTTTCTGATCCCTGCCAAGTGCAAATTGCAAGCAGTTATAATACAACCTTAACCTGAAGAAATTCCATTTTACTTTCTAACCTTCTTTATAGATTTTGAACTCAGCCTATTTGTCTGTATTTGTGCTCTTATAAAAATTGTACCTCCAGCATATCCTTTTTGTGTATGATTTGATACTGACAATGGTATTTTGTCATCCCATAAGGGAATATTTCCATCAGGTACTTGCATACATAAAGAAAACAGCATCAGGTACTTGCATTAATAAAAAAGAGCAGTACAACAAATTGTGTAGATGTCAAATCAGAGAACAAATTAGTGTTGACATTTTTGAATATACAGAATTATTCATAAAAATATGAAAAAAGAAATGTGCATTGAAAGGATAAATAGCTGTAGTAACAAATTGTTCCCCTGTTAAATGTAATTGCTGCTGGTTCCTCCTTAAAATCAAAGTATAACAATATGTCTACAGCCTGATTCTCTTTTTCCCTGCACACAAAGGCAGCATATGCCTTGACTGTGCAAAAATAGCAGTCCACACAGAGGCATTAGGCTCACAAATTCCCACACATGCATGTGATGGTAGAGGTGAGTGCTCACAGTCATTAACGCTTTGCCTGTGATGGATAGTATTAATAAAGCATTCAAAGGTAATGTTCATCTAGGTGGAGGAACAGAGTCACACTGCCACCATTCATCATTACAGCTGAATATCACCACTTAACTGTGGATGGTCCTGACACATGGTGCATGCTGGGAGGCTGTAATTCTTCAAATTAAGAACTGACCAAAGGTCTGAGGGCTGGTGTGAAAGACCAGCCGAGAGCTAACATTGAAGTATGTCCTTGTTCTGATGAGGGCAAATCCCAGAGGGTGAAGCTTGATTCAGTCACAGCCAGCATCATCATACTACGAGCCAGTGGCAGCAGAAAACGCCAAGATCACCCTGTTTGCTTTATGACGTGGATTTAACAACACAAATTATAATTATAAAAAATGTGGTGTGATTTAAAGCAATCTGATTTACTACTAAAAGTTCATAGAAGATGAAACAACACAAAAACACACATTTCCCATTAGTATTTTAATTCCAAAATTATTAGTTAGTAATCTACAAAATACAAATTCACAACACCCGGAACTGTGGGTCCCTCCAGTTTAATTTCTGTGCATATCAATAAAGCTGGGCTTAACATTACTTACTATGGCCGATAGTGTACAGTACCTCACATTATGGAGGGATTCTTGACCATAAGAACATGCAGAATACAGTTGTGGCGCTACTTTTTTTTAATATGCATCCTTGAATGAAAGTGCAGGGCCACACAGGATGCCCAAGAGAAGATTGTTAGAATCAATATCATTCACACATTACTATACTGCCTCCTGGAGGACACATATTGTAAGGCAACATGACTTGACGAGGTCTGTCAACAGAGCAGGCACAGCACAGAGAATTCATTATTTCACGGACTCAAAGCCAAACGAATCATTAGACAATACCTGGCAAGAGTCTGCAGCATGTGTTTTTACGCAGCGGGTTAGTCAGTATGAGTCCAGGGATTTTAATAAAGTGCCTTGTTAAACAGAGTAGCATCCTGAGTCATAAAGTCTGACATGCATTCAGCTAAACAAAACAGTAACATTACGGATGGAAATGCTACAGTACAGCAGTCCTCTACATGCAGCTCTATTCAAACAGCAAGAACTTTTAAGAGATCAAGTGGTCATACAGAATTTCACTGCAACTGGGAAACTAAAACGAGCCACTGCCAAGAGTGTCTTCATCAGGAAGTCTGCTCTCTCCGTTTCACAGTTTCCCTACAAACTCCCTACTTACTTAAAAACACGAAACAAACAAGCTTGGTCCTCTTCTCTAAAGATTTGACAGAGGAATGAAGGAAAGGAGAATCAGGTCAAAGTTAACAACATTTTAACCTACTAGTAGTTGATTTCCAGTTATAAAACATTAATTGAGTTAAGTAAAAGCAAACAAATGAACTGTTAAATCCAGGGTGCATCACATTTGGTCACCACTGTTGGGAATGATTACTACAGTATGTGTAATTACATAACAGTTTTGTTCAATCACGTTTTAGTTACGGCATTTGTGAAATCTAGATTGGAAAGATTGGCACTGATGAGAAGGCTACACTGTGTTTGTTTGCATTTTGTACTTCTGCTATATCATAAACGGGGTATAAAAGTAACTTGTTTTGTCCACTGGCCAAATGGCTAGTGAATGTTCAAATTTTACCAGCCACTCAATAAATAACCATCGTTTTTTGGCTGGTGAGTGAAGCAAATCTAACAGCCACTTGCATATTTTACCAGCATTTGTCTAGTAGATCGTGGTAATTTGGGACCCTGATCATAAACTTCATGGCCTAATATGACACATCTTGCAGGAAACATCTTTTTAGGCCACAATCGTCACACATTAGTTTGAACTCTGAAGACACGAACTATACTGGTAAACTTGGCTTCAGTACTGCTGAAAGTAAAAGATAAATTACTAAATCTGATCTGGAATTAGATCAAATCAACATTTAGTCGGTCTGTGAACATCACAGATGAATTCTCAATCTTTGTACTTCTCGTCACGTAACCAACCCCGCCTGAAATTACACTAAACAACTACATTAAACATCTGCTAGAGCTAATTTGAATATTCTCTCTATGTCATTCTAAACCCCATTTGAAGCACCATCATATTGATTAATCTATGCTGATAGAAGATAGTGTCCGTTAGTTCTAGGATTTGTCCCTTCTAGAAGTTGGTGCTCATGATAATCAAAGCCATTGCTAGCTGTGAGATGGAGGTAGAGCAAAGGGAAAAGGAAAACATACAGACGCCAAAAATAAACTACATGAGTCCCTTTCTCTCCTTCTTTTCTTGTAAAAATGCCAGGAGTAAGTAGAGTGATGCTAGGGTGTGGTGTGGCTGTGTTGGGGGTGTGTGGGGGGTCTTGAAGAGCGGCTGCTTGGTCACACAGTGTGCTCAGGAGATGATGCGGATGCCGAAGTTTTTCTTGAGCTGCTCTAGGAAGATGAAGGTGAGCACTGTGTGAGGAATCAAGCGGATCCCTGCGGGGACCAGGCCCTGCAACAACAACAACAAAAAATCTACGTTAGATCACGGTTTGTAGTTTGCTACAATTCAATCTGTCAATTTAAAGCCATTATAATAAGTACTTTTGTATAAAACAGGTATGCTGTCATTAGGGTGGACTGCCAGCGAGCTTTTAATGTCAAGTACAATGTTGTACAACGTACATTGCACATCTCTTTTGTCGGGCAGGTGCGTAGGATATGATCAAAAGTAGCAGATCAAAATTTTTAGAGAAAATCCCGCACGCTGAGCATTACGCAAGCAATAATTTATTTAGAAGAAAAAGACAACGTTTCGGACTCAGACCTTCATCAGGTAAATTGAATGTTATTTATTTTTCTTCTGAATAAATTATTGCTTGCGTAATGGTCAGTGTGCAGGATTTTCTCCAAAAGAAAATTAAAAAATAAATAAAAAGGTACAATGTTGTCAAATATCTTTTTGAAGTGATTTGACAGATTTACCGTTAATACTTTTTCATTGTTTAAAAGGAAGAGTAAAGTTATTTGGCGGGACATCAGAAATGCTCCTCCTTCATGCCTCTGACTGGGCAGGACTCTTTTGGATTAACAGCTGAGCTGGCAGAAGCATTGTAGGACAATGTAAAGACATTTGCTCTAGCTTGCAAACCACAGGTAGACCGTTTTGTTAGCAGTGGTGTTGGAGAAAAGGGACCACATCAATTAGCATCACAAACATCCAAACCTGACCTTTACAGCTAAGTTTATAAACTGCACAAAGTGCTACAGCTAACTGGCTGCTGTATAGCAAAGAAGAGACGTGTCCATGCTTGTAGATATCTCTGATTAAAACGTGTGCAGGACCGGTTTTTTTACCTTGTAAAATGCCAGCGGACCAAGCTTGGCAGTTTCTCGTAAGCAATGCGTCACCCCCTAAAGAGAGAGACACCCTGGATTAGAATGAACACTGAGGACTGAAGAAGATGGTCAACAGAGTGGACAGAGGAAAAAAAGGATTAAAAGGAGACAATGAAGAGGGCTGGGGGGGGAGAGATCCACTCACTGTGTACTCTCCCTTTGAGCTCATCAGCCTGGTCTTTAGAACATCCAGAGGTTGGCACAATAATGTAGCACAGCCTCCCTGCAGAGGAACACATCATCAGTTCACTAAAGAGTCCTATAATATTCACACCGTCTCAATCGGGCACAGAAATAAAACCTGATACTTACAGCGATGAAGCTGGAAAGAAAGTGTGTGAGTATGTTATCTCCCATGATGCCTGTTCCCAGCACGAGCTGCTTGGCCTGGTCATAACACGCCAACTAAAAGGTAGGAAAAGATAAAGAGAGAACATTTTTGTTATTTTAATGACCAATCTAATCTGTGCTGATGTTACTCTGTACTACCTGAAGCCCCAATTCTCAATACAGCGTGTCTTCCATATACCTGTGTGTAATGAGCTACAGAAATAAAGCAAACAGCTGGCCTCTTATTACACATGGGGTCAGCTCTGACTAAATAAATTACTTCACTTTGTGGCACCCCTATGTCATAATAATTAACAGACTCAAAAATCCACAATCCTTTACTCCTTCACTTCCTTTGTGTTGCACTTGTATTGTAACTGTACAATCATGGGAGACTCTTCAAAGTTATAGGTTTAGTGTGCAAGCAGCCTTCAACAATGTACTTATAGTATATTCAGAGCATGCCATGCCCAGTGTTGTGCTAAGATACAATGTATTCTGTACCTTATTGTGTGGTCTATGGATAAATACTCTTTGACATTTGTGAACTAATTGGATGTGAGCAGTTGTATTAATGCTACAGTCTGAAGTAAATGTCCTCCCGATATGCTTGCCAACACAGACTTTACAAAGTTAAGTGAGGCGGAGGTTATATGGATTAATGCATAATGCATTGTTTAAATAGAACCATGTGAACAAGCAGCATGCTCATCTAGGAGATTGATTCAGCATTGATACATTAATCTACTTTTATTTAACTCAATTTCATTCTATTATCTTATTAAAAAGGACTTACAGATGGACTGGAGAGAGGAAATTATCTAAATTGTGATTGTGTTAGCTCAGATAGAATAAAGTACAATACAAATATAAAGTAACAGGCATTGCCCCCCACCCCCCACTGGCCTGATGATCCCTAGAGTCTCTTGAATACCTGCAGGCATTTAAAAGGACGTTTTAAAGTTACACATTGTGTATCTGGGACTTGCCTGTCCCACAGTGACCATCGCTCCTCTGCTGGACGCCATGGTGGCTCCTGAGAACAGTCTCCTCACACCCTCTGTGGGACGGTACATAGGTCAGACATAATGCCACGGTGTGCTTTACATTTAGTTACATACACTATATTGCTTTGGAGTGACCTTCTCTGAAGACTCTGAAGAGCCCATCGATGGCATGTTTGTAGCTGAAAGGGGGGGGGGAAAAAGGGTTCAATTACAATAAGATATTTAGAACGTCTAAACTGAAAATGTTTAGCTACAGAAGTAACAACACTCACTTTCTCCTCAGTTCTGGAGGTAGTTTCATGTCATTCTGCATCCTAGAAACAAAATCAAGTACACATTGGTTTGCTTGTTTGAAATCATTTGAATTGTGTACATATTACTGAGAGTCTGAATTGTCAATGCATGTTACCTGACATTCACCATGTCTGCCGGCGTGCCAACAAACCCACCAGTGAAACCTGTTGGCAGAGAAACACAATCCTGTATTGGTGTCTGTGTGGGCGTTGAGAGAGAAGAAGCAGAATGTGTGTGTGCGCATGAGAGAGAGAGAGAGAGAGAGAGAGAGAGAGAGAGAGAGAGAGAGAGAGAGAGAGAGATTTCCCACCTCCAAAGGCTCCCAGCAGGACCTTCTGGTAAAAGGGCATGGGGCCCTGGCTTGTGCTGCCCATCATGTCCCTTACTGTCTCATAGATGGCAAATCTGGTGAGGGAATAGGACATCTGAGAGGAGAGGAAAAAAGAATGAGTACCCTATACTCTCCTCACTGTTTAACATTTTCTTTTTTTTTTTAACCACTAGGAGGAGACTTTTGCAATTAATTTATATGATTATAAAAATGTCAGAGTGAGGGGGGCTGCGAGTGCTGGAAAGCCCATTGACATATATACAATGGACCAATAGACCCCGTTGCTCTGGACGGAGACCAGTGACGGCTATTAGAAGCACTTTTCCGGTGATCACTTGCTTTACTGCGCAGCCTCCAACTGACAGAGACAACGTGAGCAACGCGTCTGAAAGTTGTAAGTCTTTGCCAAGAGAAATCTCAATCATTTCCAATCTTACAGAGACGGAGAGTGTAGGTATATGTAAGGAGATAACATAAGCACAGGCTAATTATTGCTAACTAAAATGCTAGTTAACATTAGTAATTAAACCTAAACAGCTAATGTAAATCGAAACTGCCTGCAAGCTTCTCCTGTACTGTACGGTAATTCATCTACTGTGCGACATTAAGTCACTTGGTTATGACACAATCGTTAGCTTATTTTTACAAAAACGTCTGCTACGGAGCTATAACGTGAGGTACAAGGTACTTTTATACATTGTCGTGTTTCTTTAGAAATAAAAAATGGACAAATAGAGTCTTTAAACGCTTCAGATGTAAAGTTATTCGCAGTCAAGTGATGTAAAAAAAAAAAATGGCGGTCAGTGTAATGCTAACAAGAGGTGATCGCTTTGAAGCGAAGCTTACCCCCTTGGGAAAGCCCCCCCACCCCACCCGAGGCATAAAAAAAAAAATTGTTTGGTTCCGGTTTGTTGTCTGTTGAGGTCATGGGTCGATAGGGAATTTATTTTATTTTTTTCCCAGTGGCAGCAAGGGATAAGTAGGATTTTTTTTTGCCTTTACAGTAGCGATGGATACTCAATTTTTTTTATATATATATATATATATATATATATATATATATATATATATATATATATATATATATATATATATATATATATATATATATATATTATCATTTCACGACTGAAGAGGCCCTGTGCTTTAATTTCAAGAGGTCTAGCATGAGTTTTTGTCTGCCAATGCAGATAGAAAAGCTACAATTCTCATTAAGAAAGCTTGCATGATGTGCAACGTTTATCTAGGCTACTTTAAGGACACAAATAAATAAGCACAAGCTTAAGGTTTGATGAACCTTAAGGTGGTGTTTTGCTTATTATTAAGATGTAGGCTACTTTGTTGAATGAAAGGTAGGCTAATATAGCCTATTAATAATAAAACGGTGAGAAAATTATCAGTCAAGACTCAGATACCCGCGCACGTAGCCAAACTAATGCAATGATACAGTATAGCATGCCTATTTCTTTTATTGTTGTAGTTTTATCATCAACAGTTTGTCCACCACTCAGTTTTATCAAGGGGTTAAGTGTTTTAAGGGGAGTTGTGTTTACCGCAGCCGGTTGTAGCCTCACTCCCTCATCTGTCCCTCTCCTCCTGAGTCTCCTCCTCACTGTGCATGTCACTGTAGCCGACACCAGCACCACTATCATCGGCCACGAGAGCTGATGAAGGTCCTGCTACTGGTCAAAACATGTCTGTCCATTTGACACATTTGGCAGCGTTTTTTTTCTCACGCAGCTTCTCAGCACCTCCTTTGCGTTTCTTCTCCATGATCTATATTACTGTTCTAGCCTGGCAGATGCACACCCGAAACTGCATGCAGGCAGCAATCCCAAAGAGGGTGCTGTTTAAAGATATGTTGTCCTCTTCATTGTCTTGGTTAACGTTATCCTCACCTAGCGCCACTTCACAGCTAGCTGCTGCTGTAGCGGCATATTCATCGCTTTGGACTGTTGTTCTTCAAGTCTGTATCCCCAACAGTAGTCGTAAAAAAAGTTTGTCATCTTTGGCAGCGTTGCCAAATACTTATCGGTGTCTTTTTTCTTTTTTTAGACTCATCTTGCTTCGTCTCTGTTTGTGTACTTCCCAGCTCTCCTGTCACTGTGTTTATCTTTGGCGCCGCGCACCGTTATGGACTAGTCCATTTCAATTTGAAAGTAGGGGGTGTATGGAAAAAAATAGTCTATGTGATATTTTTGACTAAAGTGTTTTTTGGCCAGCCCAGAGTCAATTGAAAAAACAATGGGCCAATTAAAAAATAAATGTTTCTTATGGGCCAATTAGGGTCTTTTTTTGCTTTTTGCTTTGAAGGCGCCGTCCTCACGCTTCTGCTGCTGCCGTAAAACTGGACACGGCAAAGTTAAGTGCCGCTGCGGCGACATCGGGTCCTCTTCCAGCATTGCTGGAGGAAAACGGGCATCTTGCATCGCAAGAGTGCTGTACAAAAATGTAATTATAGTTCGCCTTAAACTTTTTATTTGTGTATTTATTTAATTAGTATAATTTCTTCCCCAGCTCATAAAATAAATTTGGGTTGCACATTAATTGACAGGGTCGGACGGAAACCGGAACCAAACAATTAATTTGGTTAGGCCCGAGCAGTCAGGGGTTCGTTGCCTTGCTCAAGAACACCTTGGCAATGCCCAGGAGGTGAACTGGCACCTCTCCAGCTACCAGTCCGCACTCCGTATTTCGGTCCGTATGGGGACTTGAAACAGCGACCCTCCGGCTCCCAACCCAAACACCAATATAAAAAAAAAATCCTTTGGCCAGAAACTAAACAGGATGCATCGTTTACAGGATAACACTTATCCTACTCTACTTCATCATCCAGTGGCTGTCTGTCTTTCATCTTTTCTTTCTCCCGGAAATCGTATTGAATATCCTGCAACATTAACAGCCCTGCTGAACACACTGCTACCATCCAATGCTTTATAAAAAGCTAACCCATTGACCTATTTATAGTATCCTGCAGCCACAAACCAACATTTTGGTTTGAGCCAATGGTGACGTCACACGGTCAGTATTACCACAAACGTTTTAGAGCAAATGTGCTCTGTCAAACTCTCTCTTCCTCTCACCAGAAACATGCTAAAGTTCTTGAACACATTATGTTTTACTCAAACTTCCTTTTAGGTTGAGAAACAACTAAGACAAATGCATTCCTTTTTTTTAGGAAGTCATGTACACTGAAGAAAGCAAGCTTACCTTCAGCCTTATCTTAGTATTATTGTCTGGTAGTTTTATTTTTTCTCCAATTTCCTATCGTTATGTCTGCAACTTTTTATTGCTAACATCTTGGCAAGGTCTCCCTTGCAAAAGAGGTTTCCACCCTCAGTGTGACTTCGATACAGATTTAAACAACAAAAAATAGAAATGACAAACTATTGAAAACATTAGCATACACAGGCTCAGGAACAGTTTTAGGCATGCACACATACCTGTCTACAAAGGGAGGCAGAGAGGCCATTGTAAAGAGCCAGCACACCATCGTTCTTCACCACATGAACGGCCATCCCCATCATCCTCTTCTTCACCTCCTGCTGTGTCTGCAGGTGTACCTGGAAAGACAGTCATGTATTAGCATTGGGGTCATATTCAATACCAAGCTGGGCACTCTCGTGACATAATAAAGACAAAATGTGACAGAACACAGACACATTTCTTGTGGTGTTATACCTTACCCAGCAGTTCACAGATTTGGGCCACTATATGTGTCAAACAGCTACACGTGTCACCTCTTTAATACTGTTGTGTTTATTTATAGCCTCAGAGGGCTAGTGGCAGATTGGTAGAGAGTGCACGTGGGGACAAAAAGTTTTTGTTTTAAAAGTTCAAATCTAATAATGGAGACCTTTTGATGCTGCTGCAGTGTTTATTGATGTGTAAGTGAATGCAGCAATTATAGGTACTGATTTTAATATTAACTTTATTTTTGTATTATTAATATTCAGTGGGTTTTATTTTCAATTTTATGTAATGGATTATATTTCATCTTATTTTTACTATTACCAGATGTGTTTTATTTTTCAATCTTATTCTCCATTAATTATGGCATTCTATGCTTGCTTTTATGTTCATTCTATGCCTATTTTCCCTTATTGTAAAGCACTTTGTGCTGCATTTCTTGTATGAAAGGTGCTATACATACAATTTTAAAAGTATTACTTCAGGTATTTGGGATTGCACTTCTATAAAGTTGGAAGACAGACCAAAATCTAGTCAGAAGAGGGCGAGATATCCTGACTTTCAGTCTTTAGCATTGGTCAAACTCCAAAAACACCAGCTCCTACACTTCCCATAATGCAACTCAATAGCATCTTAAGTGTTAGTGTTGTATGTTTGTACCTAACAAATGTAGTTTTATAGCAGTTATGTCTTGTAATATATGATAAAGGGTTTGTATTACCAATCCCTTCCTTATTTTAATTATTCGGTCCATTTTCTGTACAGTGAGTACAGGGAACACAATGCAACACACACACACACACACACACACACACACACACACACACATGTTATCTGGTCAAAGATAGTTCTGAGATACAGTAGTTTTGGGAAATTGTAGTGTTTTTCCACAGGTTCTGCCATGTAATTACACAATTGCTTAATACTACTAAACACAAAGTACTCAGTGTTGATGGGAATGTCATTAGTTTTGCAGGGGTTGAAATATTGACCTGGATGGACTGAAAACGTTGAGTTAGTGGGATTCATCCTCGGGGGGAAAATAATAAAAATCATTTTATTTAAAAAAAAGCTACACTTTTCAAGCATTAGGCACAAAGTGATTTCCGGATTAAAAGATTTAGAGGATATGAATTAGGGATCAGAAACCCATGTAAGCACGTTGCAGAATAACGTCAGGGAATTTAATCCAGACGTATTGAGTGCATTGGTATTTTCTCTAAAGCTCTGATAAAGGGAACCACAAAGTAAGTAGTGCAAGCATGTAAAGCCATCAGCAAGCTAATGTGTAACAATCGCGCACACACACATCGTGGAGAACTATTACACCCAGATGAGTTGATTGAGAAGTGTCTGGCTACAAGATAGTTTTTTAAGTGAGGTCGGAAAGATGCTGTTGAGAACAACAATAGAGTAGGGCTGGGCGATATATCGATATAAAAAATATATCGATATATTTTTTAAATGAGATATGGAATTAGACCATATCGCATATATCAATATAGTTCAAATTTGATCCTTGCTCCAAGCAAGCTGCTGACTCCTTTTGGATTGGCCTCTTTTATTTTATAGGCTTTTTATTTAAGATATTTTTTTATTTAAATGTGCACCTTATGGAGCTTTGATTTCAATAAAGGTACTCCTGTTGTTATACAGTATTTATATGTTATACAGTTCACATTTTATTGTTATTTGAACAATTGAGCATTTAATCATGAACCAGGTGAAGAAACCTGTTTATTATGTATTCATTAGTTTTTGTAACTGTTCACCGAAATAGCCGGTTTCTATAAAACTACTTGTGACATGTCATATTTGGCTTTGACTTTGACTGAACATTTGCTCTCACTTTGCGGAAAAAATATCGGGATATATATCGTATATCGATATTCAGCCAAAATATATCGGGATATGACTTTTGGTCCATATCGCCCAGCCCTACAATAGAGCAGCCTATCAGGTGGTGTAATGGATGACTGGGTTTACACAAACAAGGAACATGAGATATGTGTTTGGTCAGGCCCAACACAGTCTCACTCCCTACTCGTCAAATGTATGACGCATGGTCAAGGACCCTGGCGTCAAGTTTCAACGAAATAGGGGTACCCTTAACGTTATTTTTCGACAAGGGGGTCCGTCAGATAGACATTCATGTTATTCCCTCACCGTCGGATATCGATGAAAGAAAAAAACACGCTCCCCGCCCCTTAACTCGAAATCTGTGACAGTTATTGGTATTTTTAGCCCAATAACCGCTGTTTTAATCAACATTATTCACGAGATATTATCATTCAAAGAATCGGGCAGCGATCAGCTGGTCTTTAACGCCAGGATCGCTTCAATATATATATATATATATATATATATATATATATATATATATATATATATTTCCATTGTGAAATGAAAATTTTCACATAATATGTTTAACAGCCATGATGCTGGTCTCTTTCCTCTGGATAATCAGAAAGAAAACACACTTATGTTAATTGTGCTTTACTACTACAGGTGTAGACAAAATTATGTATGCAGTAAATGGAAAATAAATTACTTTACAAAAAGACTTTATGATCATAAAAGCAACTAAATCACCAGAGGACAGTTTTACTGTAATGTAATTATTCCGGCCTTGTCCACATAATTACACATCGCATGACTGCCTGAGGAGCAGTTTGTGTTAGGAGGGTCATGTGCTGCTGTCAATGCAACCGAAAGAGAGGTTCAAGTAAAGCGAAGGATTTTGGCATCAGTTAGAGATGGAGCCTACTAATTAACTCCTCTGTGCAGCACAGCAAGGCAAAGATTAACAAGAGTGAACATTTATGATTCCACTGACACACAAACACATATTATGACTGCTGCTTATGAAAGGTAAAAGACATATTCCCTCTGGGTCAGTGTGACCTAACAATTACCATCTATTTACCTCAATAAAACATGACTACTAATTGTAAAATGAAGGTTACATTGGGCAATTCTGTGTACTTTAAAATGAATCCAACAATGACTTTATATTATTTGTCCTACATCACAGGCAGTTTAATAGTTAGGCTAACCAGCTTGGACTTGTCCTAACCTGTGCCCTAGATATTTGAACAGCCTTACACATCCTGATAGACATGACAGTGATGCCACAGAAGACATGTGATACCTCAGAGCATGGCATGCCCGCTAAAAGCTCACTGCAGCTACTGCACGTACACAGGGAAATCTAATACAGTAATGTGATGAGTGGCCCGGAGATAAATAACTGTAACGCAGCCTGTCTTGAAGGACTGCTGCTGGAAACAGCTGTAGGGCTCTGGGCCTGCTCTCCTAAATTACACACCAGCGAAGGGTTACACACACACATACACATATACACACATACACATATACACACATACACATATACACACACACACACACATATACACACACACACACACACACACACACACACACACACACACACACACACACACTGCCTGTTCCCTTCAGCTCACCTTGAGCAGATCCAGGGGATGTGTGCAGCATGCTGCTCCGCAAGACGCCAGCCCACCGAAATACCACCGCGACATCCGTTTCTCCGTCATGGTTCCGTTCTCTGACGTTGTCCGATGCAGCTACAGCGGTGACTTCCTTCTTCCCAGTCCGCCTTCGACACGCTGCGCGCCTGCTCTGTCCGCTTCCTGGCCCGCACGGTGTACCGCTGGCAGTAGCTTGTGGTCTACAGGACGCGGATAACCTCGTTAATCTTCAAACATTCCGATAAGAGACTGCACCACGGACCGAGGGACTTTGGGCTCCTGTAGCGTCGCGCACACTCACGCCACATAACGTGTGCGTGTTTGTGTGTGTCAGTGTGTGTGTGTGTGTGTGTGCGCGCGCTGTCTGCTGTGTTTGGGCCACGCGGAGAAAAGCGTAGAAGAGAGCAGCCAATTGTCTCTGTGAACGGCGGAGCTGCCTACCCGCCCGCCCCGGCTTAAGGTCGAAAGCCCCGAACAGTACAAACTTACACACGGCCCACTTTCACTTCTACAAACTGTCATGCGGGTTTTAAAGTGATACGCATCCTTCCTGCAGCTGTAGAGAGTGAAAATATACACTCCTGTCTCTTTAACGGGGTTATAGAGTGGGCTGCTTTCTCAAACGTACAGGAACTTCAGTCAGTCAAGATTATTTGTTAAATGTGCTGTAGAAATAAACTTAGCTGTTACTTTGTCACAATCAGAAGCGAATAGAAAGGATTGAAGATAATCAAGTCTACAGCGTTAATTAACACATGGGACACCAAGTTTGTTTTATATCGCCTCAAGAAACCGCGTCATTTGAAAGATTAAAGAAGAAATCTAACACGGAAAAAAAATGGGCCTTACTCATTTCAGGTTATTTAAAGAAAGTTAATAAAATCATGAAAAACAAGTTATTGGTAATAGCCTAAAACAGAGGTTTGAACATGGGCCTATTTTTTTTAGATTATTTTATCTCGTTGAAGAATAAAAACAGATTTATACAACTGGTTGTTTTATTATTGTATCTGAGGCAGATGTCATTTCTCCCATTAGCAGTGATTTGTTGGTAAGAAATATGTTTCACTTCATCTAAAAAAAAAGATTAAAAAAGGAGAAAGAATTTCCACACACTGAAAATATACTTAGTGTTTAAATTCCAAAGCAAGGTCTTCATCAGGAAAGTTACAGACTTGTTTGTTCTTTTCCAAGATAGAGGAACTTTTAGCACAGTCCAGAGAGCAGCAGGTCTTTTCATGCAGTCCTTTTTCCCTTAGAACAAGTCTTAATCTGTACTTCTGTGTTGTGTTTTAGCAGGGCAGCAGAGACTACATAAAGACACTGTTGGATATATAGCTTTTCTTTTTCATGGCTGGCTGTTGGCACCATGCTGTGTCCGTTTCTGTAATAATATCTCCAATAAAGTTGTCTACTGAATAAAGTGTATATTTTTGAACAAAAAACAGGTTATACAACACTGTTGTAACACCTCAACCAAAGCAACTACAAAGTAAATAAGTGCTTACCTTATAGGTGCAACATTATACATTTTGAGATGAGCACCGATTTTAGCAGAAAGATTAACAGTCATAATATCACATATAACAAACATACATGATAAGAGGTTGACACTAGCTGCAAACTGCAGGCGTTGCTGATTTCCAATAGCGTTTATATAATAACTATAATTTATTGTTTTTGTTGGGGAAATTGTGATACATACTTTCTCTCTAGTTATTTAGTAGACTGTTTGCATAGAATAATATTATATTGATTACTATTTCTCTCTCTCTCTCTCTCTCTCTCTCTCTCACTCTCTCTCTCTCTCTCTCTCTCTCTCTCGCTCTGTTAAATTAAACTATTTGCATAGTAAGAAAACATAACACTACTTATTCCCACAAGATAACATGGAGTCATTGTCTTGACTGGGGCAAAACATGCGTCTTTCTAACCAGATAGAGGGGACGCTATTGAGTCTGACCAGATAGAGGAGACAACATCTTAACTGACAAGATGGACAATTGACAATATCAAATTCTGTTATGATTGTATTTCACACATAAATAAGCTACAGTTTGAGGCTCACGTCAGTCACTTTCTGTACTTGTGCTGTGAGTACTGTAAACTGATTCTACTTGCAAGTAAACTAAACTTTATTATAACTTCAGTGGTCCCTGTCTATTCTTGATAATGTATTTATTCTAACAGTTTTCCATTTTTGTGCCAACCACTTTTCTAACCTTACAAAAAGATGGTAGGAAACACATCTCTGATATATACTGTTTTTGATATCTAAAAGAAAAACAAGGTAATAATCCTGTGTTTTATTGTCCTTGAAAACATAACAGGGGGGATTACAGTGTATAATGAAAAACAGACAACATGCACATTTATTGTGCATAAGTGGTTATAATTGATACAATGGCAGTAAATACAAAAAGATTAAAGATGGATAATGCAGTGCCACACTTACAGTATGTACTCAATAATATAAACTGTATGATGTTATTAAGTTAATTGTTGTAAAAGCTAGATAAAACATAACAATTGCTACATCTCAAGACTATGTTAGACAATGTATGAACAAGAGTAAATGTGCTTAAAACATTCATAAAAAGTAAATAAACAATCAGCGCTCTGACTGCCCACGTATTTTCAGTGAACACACCAGCATACACAGATATACTACACTGGCCTTCTGTACACAGACCGCCCACACACACATACACACAAAAACAAACACAAGCACTGGCATAGTGGAATTTGAGAAATGGAAATCACACACATTAGTAAACCTCTAAACATTCAATTCTTCCCACAGTTGCTGTCAACTCCCACTCTGAAAGAAAGCTATTAAATAATGTCAATTCTATTAAAACCTCTTTGCAATGTAGTTTATCGTGTACATTTATTAATAATGTAAAACAATCATTTACCAAAGTGTAATCAAATCTGCATTATAATTTAAAGAAACATGTACCAACTCTGCTTTATAAGATATAAAACACAACATAGGCTGAATATCCTCTAATAGATGAACTTGTAGTTTCCAAAGGGTTGCCTGACGAGGTTGTGACCTCTGTGTTTGTTCGTACCTCACATGTCCAATAAAATCATCTCATACAAACGATTTTTCCTGTTGCTTCACGTCTCTTGCTGGATGTGGGTTGTCCTTAGCTGCTCCTCCAAAAATAGGCAGCGCTCTTCCGCCCGGTGGAGAGGAGCCCACATTCAGCAGGGAGCCCCCCACCAGGAGTAGCACGCTGGCCCCCCAGCCCAGGTACAGCGCGGGCCCCAGCTCTCTCTTAAAAGGTGCTGCAACATTCGGATCATAGAAGTCCCTGATGGTTGTATAGGCAGTCCAACAGATGGGTATCAAGAAGGCCAAGCCAGACACGAGGAAGAGCAGCCCTGCTATCCTACCCAGCCGAGCCTTGGCGGCCTGGTTTCCGTCACCCATGCAGTGAGTACCTTTGGCCCCTGCCACCCCGAGCATGAGGGCCAGAAGGCAGAGGAGCAGAGAGAGAACAGTGAGGCCCCGGGCGGCTTGGGCAGACGTAGGCAGGGCCAGGGTGGAGTCATAGGTCTTGCACTGGATCTGGCCTGTGGTCTGAGAAAGGCAGTTCATCCACAGTCCCTCCCACAACACCTGGGCAATCACCAGCTCTCCACCCACGAAGGCAGACACACGCCACAGAGGAGCCGCACACACCAGCGCCCCGCACACCCAACCCACCACAGCCAGCACCAAACCCAGCAGCTGAAGACCTGATGATGCCATGGCCACTGAAGAAACTTTATAGCACTCTTAATGTAAGAAAAATTCTCCTTAGAACAGTCTCAGTCCAGATTATTTGCTGTCTTTCTCACGTCGCTGAGCACTCAGTAGACTAAAGTCAAGTCTTCCCACAATTTACTCTCAGTCATTCAGTAAGACATCCAGTGATTGAGTTTTTCTTCTCCTCAGAACCCTTTCTTGTTTAACACCTGCAATTGAATGAGTGAGAAAATGAGTTTTCAACAAATTTACATAGAAGTAAATTTGAAATGAACTTGTTATTTAAAATTATTTTAGATCTGAGCTAATGGTATGATAATTACTTTAAAAAGCTCTATAAAACTTACCTTTTAATCACCAATCAAGCAACCAGATGTCCACAGCCAACGTGATTATGAGCCCTTGTGTGTTTCTTGGTGGTATAGTCGTGTGATGTGAGTAGTTGGTGTCTTTCTTCTGTAATGACTGGCCAGCTTGTCTCTCTGGATCTCATACACGGGGGTGGGAGGGCAGCAGTGTGTAATTCTGCATACTAAATATACACACACACACACACACGGCTAGTTATGCAAAAAAATGACAGCACAAGGACCCTTTGTTACAGATATTGTTGTACGCTACCATGTTCTCATTTCTTGGAGTTGGAGTGGCCATATTGAGGCAATGGATGGAGCTGAGGAGGGGGAGATGAAAGCATATTGGACCCTGAGGCATTTAGGAGACCTGACAAACATGATGAAAGAACTGGAAATGGCCTTCCAGATTCTAACTCACAGATTTCTTTGGGTGAAAAAATGCAGTTAATATAATGATAATTGTAGTGACACTTGAGTTGTTTGGACATGTTGGCAGCATGCATGTGTCTAAATTAAAATGTTGCTCTGTAGAGCCACTAGATGGCAATAGAGTGACTGCCACCATTCCCACGCAGGCTTCAGCTTCCCCTCGTTTCAGGCGCTGGGGTGCAGGGTGCTCATTATTTGCATTTTGCAGAAAGATGCGTGCTGGTAAATAGCTGCCTAGTAAGATGCCTGACAGTACTGAAGCTCGCAGTCGAGTTTGGAATCAAAGTGCATTTAGCTTTGATTGTTGCAATGCATGTTACCGGGCAAAATTTGTTGACATTTTTTGCATGCCATGTTTGATTCTCCTTACCCCAAGGTGACCAAAAAAACAGTTATTTGCAGGTTTGATTCTTTTCTATTCCATCTATGTTACACAGAGGGGTGAAAACTGCATTTCATTGTGCATTTTGGTATTGTGTAATGCCAATAAAGATGAACCTTGAACTGTTATTATCAATGAACGGGGCTCAATTGAAAAATAAGTAGATTAGATCTCTGGTTTCTTTCTACAAAAAGGCGATACAAGTGAGTTATGATGCCACGTCCCCTTTAAGAGTTTGTGCCAAAGCTGAGATGTGGGCGTAACCTGCATGTAAGAAGTTTCCATCTAAGCTTTCTGCAATTTTAAGTTTCACTTTTTGCAAAACCCCTGATGTGGAGACAGAGAGATAAAGGGAGGGAAGGAGGGAGGAATAACTAGCACACAGAAGTGCAGATGTACTTTGATCTGTGAAAACACAGACCAATTTTGTTGTTCGAAGGCAGGTTTGACTTGTGTTTTTTTCTCTGCAACAAGATGGGTTTAAACTCAACTGCAGGTGAGTGTCTTTACTTGTGTGTAGGCATATTTGCAGGCTTTTTGCACTCCTTAAATGAGCTGACACAAAACCCAAGAATTCAAATGAACTGTCTTTTTTTGTCCACAGATTCCTCCATTGCTCCAGTTGTCAGAGAGCTGAGGATTGTCCTGCTGGGGAAGACTGGATCAGGAAAGAGTGCAACAGGGAACACCATCCTGGGACGACAAGCTTTTACCTCAGAGATATCTCCGTCTTCTGTGACAGAGACATGTCAAAAAGAAACCGCCCACTTTGATAACAGAACCGTTTGTGTGGTCGACACCCCTGGTGTCTTTGACACATTGATTAAAGAAGACCAGTTGAAAAGTGAAATAGAGAAATGTATCACGCTGTCTGACCCAGGACCCCACATATTACTGCTAGTGATCAGACTGGATGCACGGTTCACAGAGGAGGAGAAGAATGCCGTCAAATGGATCAAGGACAACTTTGGTGAAGAAGCCTCCAGTTATACACTGGCGCTTTTCACTAGAGGAGATGAGCTCAAAGGGATGTCCATTGAGGAGTATATAAACAGAAGTCCTGAACTCGAGGAGTTCATCTGTGACTGTAAAGCTGGGTACATTGTGTTTGAAAACACATGCAGGGGAAATCGCACTCAGGTGGCTGATCTTTTTGAAAAGATAGACAAGACAGTGCAGTTAAATGGTAACCATTATATCAGAAGTATGTATGAAGAGGCCCAGAGAAAGAAGATTGCGAAGGAACGGTGGAGCAAGTTGGGAGGCTATGTGAACACTGTAGGTAATAACTTGATTGGGGCAGCAGTAGTCACAGCTGCCCCTGCTGCTGGTACTGCTATAATGGCAGAGGAAGTAGGTGTAGCTACTGCTGTTGTTGCAGCAGCTACATCCATAAGAGTGATTTCAATGGTTGCAGGTGCAGGGATTTTTAAAGCCATCGGGCGGTGGATGAAACGTAAAGGCCCTGACACTCCAAGTTCGGCCGACGGTGAGGGTTAGGGGTAAATCAGAAGACAGCCCGGGAGAGGGACAGTCTAGTTAGCCATCTCCCAGTGTCCGCTGTCATCCTTCCGGTAGTGAAGCAGAGGGACCGTAGGCTCTGTTCCCTTCTGCTGCTGCTGATTCGACAACCCGTTCTCACTCCGAACTCGTAAAATACGGACGCTTGGGCAGTGGCTGTCAGATACAATTCAAAAAGCACCATCAGCATGTGTGTAGATCTCACCGGTCAGAGCAGCAGCTATGCAGTGCTTGAAGATGACGTAGTATTAAGAGAGATGGTAGCGAGTAGTATGAAAGCCTGAAATTCTGCACAGGGAGGTTGGTTGGGGTGGTGGATGGGTCAAACAACACATGACCTTCCCCCTGGAGACAGGGGTTCGTGTCCCGCGTGTCACTTTTCCTAAACCCAACTGTCTTGTCACGGAAACGTACCTTTTATAAGCCCACCCACAATCTTTTCCTTAACCTAACTGCGTCAAAAGTGACGGCAATAGTCCCGACCAAGCGGATTTAGATAAAGCGCATTTAGATATGACGCTAAAGGAGATTTTTAGTGTCAATAACAACGCAAGAGGCAACTGACCAAGCGTCCGTATTTTACACAATGGGAGTGAGAATGTGTTGGATTCGAGCAAACGCTGTTTGTTGTGGGTATCATAGCAACATTTTTATCCGGTTTCCCTTTTTGAATGGCGAATAGATTACCACCGCCTTCTGGTATGGAGAGTTATTTTCTTTCATGCAGGCGCAGAACGTACGTGGTACTTGGCCGTCGGCTTTAGTCTGTGTGGTGTGTTCCAGTGCTAATTTTTGACCAAGGCAAAGGCGACGTGGGCCAACGTGAGGCCAGGGGCAGGGCTAGAAGGGCTGCACGGGCACCAGCCCCCCCTGAAATATGATTGTCCCCTCCTTGTGGGACAACTTTATTGCATTTCTTCATTTCATTAAAGCGCCCATATTATGCTCATTTTCAGGTTCATAATTGTATTTTAAGGTTGTACCAGAATAGGTTTACATGGTTTAATTTTCAAAAAACACCATATTTTTGTTGTACTGCACTCTCTCACTGCTGCAGCTCTTCTTTTCACCTTGTCTCTGTTTTAGCTACAGAGTGAGACCTCTTTTCTTCTGTACTCTCTTTGATTGCACTCGCACATGCGCAGTAGCTCAGATCGTAGATCATGTCAGCTAGCTCCATAGACAGTAAAAGAAAGGCTGTTACAAGGCAGGATTAGCTGGGAGACTTCTAAACGAGGGCGCACACGTAAGTAGTTCTTTGGTAGATTATGGTGAACTTGTGTGTGTTGTAGCAGTGCTTTGCGATCGAGGTAGCATTCTTGCGTTAGCATGCTCGCGTTAGCATGCTAGCGCTCGGCTAGTGACGTAGAAAGCCGTGCACATTTTGAAGAGCTCACCCAGAGACTGAAGGCAGGACACATTCAGAAACCGTATCTCACTCAAAACAGCATGGATGGATTTTTTTCAAAGTTTGTATGCCTGTGGAAGCACCAGAGACACTAAATAACACCCCAAATCCCAAAAAAAGTGTTTTTTTTCATAATATGGGCACTTTAATGTACATTTGTACATATTAATCACAATTTGCATACCATGAATGATTGTTGCTCCTTTTATTACAAATCTTTTAAATGTTGATGCTGTAAACTCTTATCCTGAATATCATTTTGTGAGGAGAACACCATTGTAACATCTTTGTTTGATTTGTAAGAATGAAATAAAACAATGTGACAGCAATTTCAGAAAGTGTTGTTTGATGGTGTACCAAAATCTGCATTTCATGAAAATCCCAGTTAAAAAAGCAAGAATTCCAACAAGTTTCCAGGGCTCCACACTTTAGGTCATTACAAGCAGTTTATAATACTTTACCAGGTTTGTTTTACATGACAGGTCATATGGGTTTCTGAACATCATGGTACTCTCTGTAAGCTTCATTGGAAAGTAGCTATAGCTGCCAAAATGCCTGAATAATGGCTCATAGTTTGATTCAAGCAAAGGGAACATTCAGATCACAGTTGATCTTGGAACCACATCTACATTCAATACACTTGGTATGTAAAAATATCTAAAAATAGAGATGTTTAGCTAAGAGGAAACAGATCCACAGCCTTGTTAAAAGAAAATATCAAAGTGGGAAACTGGTTCTACAGGAACACAGGCTGCAGTCACTTCCTGTACTTTTTTTTTTAAATAGAGCTTTATTCAAGTTTTACAAAATACAAGTAATGACTAGACAAACAGCAGGCTACATATCATACCAGAAAAACAAACAAACAAAAATAATTAATAAAACAATAACAAACTTAACTAATGAACAAACCAGTGCTAATGTGCAAAATGAGCTAATAAAGTGTATCCAGTGCATAGAGTGCTGTAGATCACAAGATCAGTATGTTCCACTTCCTGTCTACCACCACAACTGTCATTCTAATCACATCTCACACTTAACTCTTTTCATGGAGACCATTACTTAAGTAGAAAGTAGTTCCATTGAAAACTGTTAACAGAACATTGTGTTAAAGTGCTCATATTATGCTTTTTGGCTTCTACCTTCTCCTTTATAGTGTTATATATCTTTTTTGTGCATGTTATAGGTTTAAAAAAAGTGAAAAAGCCCAAAGTCCACCCCAAAGGGACTTACCATCTCTAACAGAAAACACTGTTCACAAACTGCTCCAAACAGCTCTATTGTAGTCCAGCCTTTACTTCCGTGACGAACGTGTGTCACTTTGTAACGCACACATTATATTGCTCGCCTAGCTGCTAGCATGGCACGCCCTCATACTTTGCTTCTGACTGGCTAGTAGTCCTTACCTAGCTACTGCGCATGTGCGACTCCCAACAAAGATGGAACATAAGTGCGATGCCTTACTCGGTAGTAACAGAGAGCTCAACACACAGGGTGAAAAGAGGAGCTGCAGCAATGTGCAGTACAACTAAAATATGTTTTTTGAAAATGTAACCATATAAACCGATTCTGGGACAACCTCTAAATACAATTATGAACCTGAAAATGAGCATAATATGAGCACTTTAACTAGACGCAAAAACTACAACGTTGTTTACAAAGAAAAGACACCCAATGGTGCAGCATTTGTTTAAATGTCTTGTTTTCAATGCAGGGAGCATTATGCATAACATTACAGATATTACAATATTCATAATAATTACATCTTTCTTTGGCCCATCCTCATATGACTCCCTTTGCACTAATACCTCACTTCACTACTACCTTGTTTATTTGCATTATAATTTTACAGTTATATTACTCATTGTGTGCATGGGTGTGTGTGTGTATACTATGTAAATATAGTAAAGTTTGTGTTGTATCTTTGTATTACTTTATTCCACCTTATTCTGTTTCTTTTTATACTTATCTTTTCAAATGTTATCCTAATTTAATGTCTGTCTCTTATTTATACAATTTCTCTGCATGCAACTTGGTGGGGCAACAACTGTTTTTTATTGTGCCATCCTGTATTGTGTATTGTCAATAAAGCTGTGGAACATTGCACCTTGATTATCAGTGAAAGGGGCATATCTGAGGCACTTTCCTGCATGTCCTTCCCCCTCTCTCTCCCCTTAAAATCTAAATTGTCACAAAAGTAAAGACCTAAATGCTACAAAAGGGCCATGCAAATGAGTTATGATGCCACATCTCCTTTAAGAGTGTGTGCCAAAACTGAGATGAGGGAGTAACCTGCTTTAGCATGTAAGAAGTCTCTATCTAAACTATGTTAATAACGTTATAAACCTCATAACAACTAATAACTCTAACTAATAACAGCTTTCTGAAAGTTGTAGTTTCACTTTCCGAGAAACCACTGAGGTGGAGAGAGAAAGGGAGAGAGTTTCACTTTCCGAGAAACTACTGACGTGGAAGCAGAGAGATAAACAGAGGGAGGGAGGGAGAAATAACTTGCACAGAGAAGAAAACGCCAGATTTGCTTGTTCAAAGTCAGGTTTGACTTGTGTTTCCCTGGTATTTCTTCTCTGCAACAATATGAGTTTAAGCTCAACTGAAGGTGATATATGCAGACTTTTTGTACTACTTATGTGAGCTGACCCAAACACAAGAATTCAAATGAACTGTCTATCTGTCTTTTTGTCCACAGACTCCTCCATTGCTCCAGTTGTCAGAGAGCTGAGGATTGTCCTGCTGGGGAAGACTGGATCAGGAAAGAGTGCAACAGGGAACACCATCCTGGGACGACAAGCTTTTACCTCGAAGATATCTCCGTCTTCTGTGACAGAGACATGTGAAAAAGAAACCGCCCGATTTGATAAAAGAACCGTGAGTGTGGTCGACACCCCTGGTGTCTTTGACACATTAATTAAAGAAGACCAGTTGAAAAGTGAAATAGAGAAATGTATCACGCTGTCTGACCCAGGACCCCACATATTACTGCTAGTGATCAGACTGGATGCACGGTTCACAGAAGAGGAGAAGAATGCCGTCAAATGGATCAAGGACAACTTTGGTGAAGAAGCCTCCAGTTATACACTGGTGCTTTTCACTAGAGGAGATGAGCTCAAAGGTCTGTCCATTGAGGATTATTTAGACCAACGTTCTGAATTCAGGGAGTTCATCAGTGGTTATACAGCTGGGTACATTGTGTTTGACAACACATGCAGGGGAAATCGCACTCAGGTGGCTGATCTGTTTAAAAAGATAGACAAGACAGTGCAGTTAAATGGTAACCATTATACCAGAAGTATGTATGAAGACGCCCAGAGAAAGATGAATTCGAAGGAATGGTGGAGCAAGTGGGGAGACACTATGAACACGGTAGGTAATCACTTGATTGTGGCAGCAGTAGTCACAGCTGCAGTTAACGCCCCTGTAGCTGCTGGCGCTGCTGCGGCAGCTACAGCCATGAGACCGATTTTAATAGTTGTAGGTGCCGGGATTTCTAAAGCCATCGGAAGGTGGATGAAACCTTAAACAAACAGCTGAGTAAAGCCATGGTCCTCTGAGCAAACTTGTGAAGTCATTCCGTTATTTTTCTTTTGACACATTTATTTTTTGGCAAGATGTTATTGCACTTCATCAATGTACATTCATATATATTAATCACACTTATTTGAACGATAAAGTGGCTCGACGGTGTGTAATGGGAAAATTACATTTAAGCATAATTCCTTATATTTTTATGTTTTATTTCTACTTTAATTCTCTCACAAATGCTGAAAGAGTCTATCTCATTTCCCACATGTAGATTTTGATTCTAACTTTGTGAGACATCCAGTCTGGAACATTATGTGAGCACTGTTTGCCTGAACCGATAAAGGTACAAGGTCACCTTAAAACTATCTCTAGTTTTCCCATGCCAGTTACAGTTTTTCACGATCGCTATGACACTTTTTTCAATACTTTAAACAACTTTCCTAAGCTCTTAACACAGTTAGCACAACATCTGTCTGTGTAGGCTATACAATTAACACATTTCTTGTTGCTTTGATACAAAATGCATTCAGTTAACACAAATTTAAAATGCTTGAACTTCTTTTACACACAAGCTCCACCAAGACCAAAACAATGGATCTTCACTGCCAAATTTACAAATGCTTTCACACTGTATGTCAGAACAGATAACATCATGTTCTAAACCTAACTTATAGGCTAAAGTCAAAGTGAACAGCTGATCATATTGTAAATTGAAACACAAATATATTCCCTGCATTTTATATATGCATTTATTGAGAAACAGCTGATTGAAGTCATGCAAATAGATCAATCACAGCTGATTCCCTTCTAGGAAACACACTCAGGTGTTGAGGTTCTTTCAATCGCATGATCATATGGTAGTACAGTAAAAAATGACCTATTTGAACAATATACTGTAGATCAACACAGAAAATAAGAAAAATGCCTTCACGAGGGAGAGGAAGAGGAGTACCAGGACAATTCTGTCTCTGTCTCCTTTTTTTAACAAACCGTACTTTCTATAAAGCCACTCTGAGATGGGTCAATTATTTTTTGTATTGAATCTCTGCAGCAAAAGAAAGAAAATGGTGGCCGGGTTGGCTCAGTGGGTAGAGCATGCACACATATACTTGGAGGTTTATGCCTTGATGCAGATATCCAGGGTTCAAATCCGACTTGTGACTATTTCCTGCATGTCTTCCCCCTTTCTCTCTCTGCCCTTTCTCAACTAGCTGTCCTGTCGAATAAAGGCAGAAAACCCCAAAAAATAATCTTTAAAAAAATTTGCTAAACCCAACAAAACAAAAATGTAGAGGCTTCAACAGGAACTGCAGTGCAAAACACAATCTATGATTGATACAGTCACTTTTGTCTGTTGTATAAGGGCAGACCTGATACATAAAATAATGTAGTTTCTGTTATTCCATGGGATGTTAGTGTTTTTTATGACATTGTGCTATGATTGACTAAATGTTCCTGTTGGGAGAGAACATCTGTTAGTGTTTTGGAAGAATTATTTGATTTTGAGACATGATTACATTGTTTTGGTAAACACAGTGTATTGTGTTAGTAAATTATTGTATTTTGAAAATTGGTGTTGGAGTTTAGTTTACAATGTGTGATTTTGAGCATGGAATTAATTGTTTTGCCAATCGTGTGTTGTAGGTGTGTTGGTGCGTTAAGAGTTTAGGAAAGTTGTTAAAAGTATTGAAAAAAGTGTCATAGCGATCGTGAAAAACTGTAAGATATAACTGGGGGGTGAAAGTCGTAGAGTCACTCTGACAATGCATATAAGCCTAGTGTTCTTGTTCACTCATTTGAGAAACTGACTCCACACTGGGCTGCGACCTTTTGTGCTCCTATATTTGCACATATATATATATATATATATATATATATATTTTTAATAAAATACAAAAACCCCAACTTGGTTTAAGTCTCAGTCTGTCTTATTTGTTTCAATTTACTAAACTCTAAAACTCCATCCCCCCCTGCTGCAAAGGAAACTTCCACGACAGGTGTTTTAATACATTTTTTAAATGTCAATGCTGTATACCTATCCTGAATATGTTTTTGTGTGAACACTATTGTAATGTTCCTGTAATAAAACAATATGAAATCAACCTCAAAAAGTTTAATTTGGTATTGTACCATATTCTTTCTTTATTAACTCAAAATCCCAGTTATGGGGGCAGGAATTCCCATGAAAGCTTCCTTCACATTGTTGCTTGTTTGGCATTACAGTAAGCGCACCCACATTCAAAATACTTAATATGTTAAGATATTTAAAAAGAGATATGCTGCAAAGAGGAAACAGAACCACAGGCAACACATCAGAAAAGTATTTTTTTTTGTCTACCACCCTGTCACACTGTCATTATCTCTGCATGGTTAGATCCCAACATGAAAAAGTTTGTTGTTTTGGAATTTGTCTGAACTCACATTTGACGTCACATTTTTTTTAGCAACTGAGATGGCATATATGGTGTACATATGGTGTATCTTTTGCATTGAATTTAAAAATCCTAAATCGTACAATGACAATATAGATGAATTATAATCCTTTATGCATTTGACAGTTGCAGTTAATTTGCTCAAGGGCATCTCAGGGGTTGTAATATAGGAGGAACAAGCCACTTCCTATCCTGTCGGTCTGGGTATTGAACCAATGACCTACAGGTCACAAGCTCGCTTTACTTTGGGCCTTTGGGCCACCACCTGTAGGCATCAAGAAATTAACCTGAGGTGGGTTTTTTTTCTTTTAGATATAAAACCACAAAGAGGAAACATTGTCTGTCTTGGGTTAAAATCTTGATGTGATGGATGCAAATCTAAATTCTTTTTTTTTTTATTTACATGAAGAAAATATACTACTTAACTTGTACAGAAAAGCTAAGAATGGACAGCTTGAAACTATGTGGAAACTTTAAATCTTAGTTTTCTAATTAATTTTTCATTTTAAAATGTGTTAATGCATGAAGACTTAATATGACAGACCTGCAAAATGTCTGCAACAACCATAGCAAGTAAACCACTGATAAGTACATTTTAAGTGCTACACTCATTTCACTGAACAACTATTTCACATTATTGAAAGGCATCAGCGGTTAAGTTTTGAAACTACGCAAGTCTTGAAATCAGCAAATGGAAGTCTGTCATAGTTTTTTCATTGTACAGTTTGTGAAGAAACAGGATTCAGCTCATCACTACATTTAAAAGCTAAAAGTACCCTTACTTTGATAAATGTGTGACGTTGACTGGGCTACAGTTCACTATTTTAAGGCCTTTCATTGTCATGTGGATGCAGATGGAATGGGCTGGCAGGGATGTGGTGGCTGTATAGTGAGGGTTTGCTCTGTTAAGAATGCTTCCTCAGTGAAATGTTATTGGCCGGGTAGATGTTTACCATTGTCTCTCATTTCCTTTAGAGAAGTGAGCTCGTAATGTTACTAATAATAAAGCAGAGGGGGGGACAGCATATCAGTTTAAAAAGGGAACAGTTAAACTTCTATGAACATTTTATTTGAGCAATTATCGCAAAAGTTATGAAAGTAGAAATTGTGCAAAAATGTATTTACAAACTTTATTAGTTCTATAGCTCAACATGTCAATATGTTCTAACAGTATCTGTTATGATTCAGGTTGTGTTTTTCACAAGCCAGAAAATATCTGTTCAAGTAACTCATGATGCGAGTTTCATCTGTACGGTAAGCTCCAAACTAAGGATGCACTGAGACTGACACCAGTATAGCTTAAACACAGTGAAAAAGCTTAAACACTCTAGAGTGTTGATATATTTCACTGGAAAGGAATCCAGCAACATGTGTTTCAAATTGAGCACGTCCGTACTTACACTTGATAATTTGAATACATTGTGCATTCACTCTGACAAAGTACCCAGAGGTTGCACTCAAACCAGCAAAATGTTAAATGTAAAACGTGCAAAAGTGCAAATCAATCGCCAACATTGCTACAGAGCGGAAGGCACGGGACCAACAACATATTTTCAAACTTGTGAAAATGGCAGGTGAGGAAGCTGCAGCGGTTGTGATTAGAACTATAAAAATGTAATTCATACACAGCACGGGAGTCCCAGTCCAGGACATGGAACAGTCTGTAGATGCTTACCAGTAGCCTGAAGCTTCACTTGTCCAGACACCATGGCCAGATGCCATATTTTGCCTCCCCTGTGAGTTATGTAAATGAATCACACACAGTTAGGGCTCCCACGGCAAGGACCCGAATCAATGTAAGTAGCCCATTTTTACTTGTAGCCTACTTGTACTTGAAAGTATGTGCATCCCTACTCCAAACAATAAATGAGAAAGAAAGAAAAACAAAAAGAAAACAAGTACTGCATTTCATACCGTTTGTTTACTGTTTTCATTCAATTCACATACTTTTGTTATTGCAATGTCGTGTCAAAACTTAATAATTCTGGAAGCAGAATGCAGAAAAGGCCAAGACAAGCTCATTCACTAATAAGTCCCTAACAGTAAATAGTAACGTGTGCAATACTTCTACTGATTAGTGTCACATGCTGCAGATGGATCAACATGTCCTGGTCACTAAACCCTAGTTATACGGGAACATTTGCTTTGGCTTTGCATCTTATACCCCTCCACATGACGAAGGTAGCTAGACCACACAGCACTCCCAGGACGAGTGCCGGACCTCCGAGGGCCAAAGCCACCGTGGTGTTGGCTCCCACTGCTATAACCACCCCAGCTATCACCAACACAACAGCAGCGGCCGACATGACGCGTATAGTCTTTCTTTTCACCTTTTTCTCCTTTTCTCTCTCTTTCTCTTTCTTCTCCCTCTCGGCATCCCACATCTTCCTCTCCTCCTCTTTCTTCTCTTCCTCCTCTTGTTTCTTCCGCTCCTCCTCCTCTCTCAGCCTCCTCTGGGCTTTCTCGTACATCTCATTGGTGTAGTGTTTCCCCCCGTTATCCTGTATCATTTCCTTGATCATGGTGATCAGCTCCTTGACCTGTACTCGGTCCTCGGCGTCGTTGTTGTTGAAGGCATGGTACCTGCGTCCAAATGTTATAGAGAGTCTCCGCAGCTCCTTGCACTCCTTCAGAGCATTGTCAGCTTTGGCCTGATCTTTGCACGTAAACAGCATGATAGTGTACATGGAGGCATCGTCTCCAAAGTTATCCTGGATCCACTTCACAGCGTTTCTTTCCTCCTCCGTGAACCTTACTCCGAGCCTGATCACCAGCAGGAAGGCGTGAGGGCCGGGCACCGACATCTTGACGCACTCCTCTATTCTGGTTTTTAATTCTTCCTCTGTGATGGCTGTATCAAACAGACCTGGAGTGTCAATCACCTGGACCACAGTCCCGTCCACTTCCCCGCTCTGTGTCTCACAGTGTTTGGTCACAGACACAGGGCTCGGGTCCTCTTTAAAGGCAGCTCTCCCAAGGATGGTGTTTCCTGTCGCACTCTTCCCTGATCCAGTCTTGCCCACCAGGACTATCCTCAACCCTCCAGACAAATCCACAGCTGCAACAGCAGAAGCAAAATTAATGTTGAGCACAAGGCAAAAGTGAATCCATTGTTGTTGTTTTTTGCCATGTTAGTATGTGAGTAGGTTCATGAGAACCTTTTGATTCTGTATATCTCCTTCAATTATAACTTTCTTTATCTTTTTAGTTCTCTTTAAAAGGCAACCTGTTAAGTTTTTGACCACTAGTATTACTATAAAGCAATGTTTTACGAGTGTTTTTTCTTTTCTTTTTGCATTGCATATACTTCTTGCGTACAGCCAAAAGAGGCAGAGAAAAGATTGCTACAAGTATGTAGCCAACATGGATGTAGTAAGAGAGATGGATATGGTGCATGTAGTCAGCTTTAATGCCAATTTGCCCCTGATGGCCAACGGGATATTGCAAAATAAGAAAAAAAACCTGTGCCCCCCAATATTATGACACCTCAAACAGCAAATAAAGTTGATTAGTACTCTATTCCGATTTTACTTTAGCCTAGAAAAGGTATTTTTACGTTTGTGACATCATCCAAAGTCTATTGGTGGAGTAATCCAACGCGGGCGGGGCCAGCAGTTGAAAAGCTAAAGCACATATTCTCTAATGACTAGGTGCCATCCTGCAGTCTGGTATTCAGTTCTTATAATACATGTATTGTATAAACATTGCACAATTAAAAAATATTATAAAAATCAGCATTGCGAGTGTTTTATGAGTAAGGAAACATATTCAACACATCTGTTAGACCTCAAGGATACATACAGTGTGTTTTGGTGAGAAACACTGAATGTAGATATAACTTAGGGCAGCTTTAATCCCTCAAGAAGACCATGCAACCACTCACAGAGCAACTGGACCTAAAATCATTTATCATTTATTTACAATCGCAGACTCTTGATGTATGTTTCATTGTAGTGGAAGAACACTTTTATTGACTTGGTGACATTGATGACTCCACTCCGATTAATAGGTGCAAAAACTCATAAGTTGATAATAAGTGATTAATAAGAAATTATGTATATACAGTTGTAGATAGTTAAAAAGTAATTAATAAAAGATTGCACATTTTTCCTGATAGCCATCAAAATAGAGAAGCTACAAAGATAGAGCTAGTAATACTCAAGAAGAATTAACACCAGACAAAGGGATTTTTCACAACCTGACAATCCCAAATATGTAACTGATCTGAAAGCAAAAATAAACCATACATTAATAAAGCCATTTGTTTAAGCCATTATAAAGTGATCCTTGTTAGAAGGCAGTATACAGATATATGTAGGCCTATGTCTAATCATAGTGAGAGGTTTCATGAGAAAGACAATGAATGAGCATACCGTCAAAGTTATTCAGACCACACCCATCTGTCCGAGGTAGAGTTTTCTGTTTCTTTTCTCGCAGTGGTATTGCTGTAATATTGAATTATTCCATTGAGACAAAAAGAAAATAGACTATTACTCACTGACATCATTATCAAGGTCTTAGTTTTTACGATTTCCCTCCTGTGCTCCATATCACAGTATCACAGTAAGTGTTACATCTTACAGTAATCCAAAGATCAATGCTGTTTTTTGTTTGTTTATAGTTATATTAAGTCAGATAGATTGTCTTACCTTCAGCCATTACTTCAGAATTACAATTTCTAGTTCCCAGGTGGCCAAATGCGTTGTTCCAGGCCTGAGTTGTGATCTCAGACAAACTCTGTGGCTTGACTTTAGACATTGGTTTTCTGGAAAACTTCTGGAAGCCTGGCCTATGCACAGGGGGCTTCCTACTTCCTTGTATTGTCTTTAGTTTACATCTGAAAATGTGCATCCCCAAAGAGGCTGTGCACAGCTCTGTGAATATGCTGAACAGGTTTGTGTATGGGCTGGTATGTTTAAGAAAGTGTAACCAACACAAGAATAGAATTCAAGCTCTCAAATTGACAAACATTAGCTTATCTTACTATAACTAATATTGTGGCCTGGTTTGTTAATAAGGGAGGAAACAACAAAACCTCAGGAGAAAACCATCACATCCTTTGACAAAACAAAACAATGGATAACCTTTTAAACTAGGTAGCCATCACTAATACAGATGTGTATTTCTCTAAAACACAGATGTTTCTAATCTGGCTAATACTTGGTGTCCTGAGTGAGTCCTACATACAGTATAGCTACAAAGAAAATGAAATGAAATCAGCAATGAATGCAGGGAGAATGTAAACTGAACTTTAGACTTTATTGAAAAATGTTTTTAGCCCGCATAATCGCATAAAGCATGCACACTGATATTTCAATGTAAGACTAACAGGATTCATAGTCATTATTTAAACCCTCGTCCATGCTTTCTTTTTGTCACAGGTCACCTAACTAAACAAACATAGTTGTGCAATTATAACCTTGAGTGACTAAAAGTGTTCCAGCTGCTCCTATGACCAAATTTGTAGGTAAAACAACTCCTGCTGCAAGAATTCCTCCGACAACAAGAGCCAACTTTTTACACCAAGCAATTTTCTCGTCAAGTTTCTCCTGTGCTTTCAGGTACATCTCATTGGTGTAATGTCTTCCTCCATTGAACTTTACCATTTTCCCTATCTTATCTAGAAGTTCTCTGACCTGGATTCTGCTTTGTTTTCTTGTCATTGATGAATGGTATCTTCCGCCGTTCTGGTTTATCAGTCGCCGTAGATGAATGCTCTCTGCCACACAGTCCTCCAGAGATTTACCTTCTAATAAGTCAGCATGTGTAAACAAGACAATGGTATAAAGGGAAGAATCTGAGCCAAAATTATCCTCGATCCACTTTACAGCCGCCTTTTCCTCACCGGTGAATCTTGCCTTCAGACTGATCACTAACAGAAAAGCATGGGGCCTAGGAACTGACAGGTCAATACACTCGCCAATTTTTACTTTCACTTCTTCTGGTCTTTTCTTAGTGTCAAACAGCCCTGGGGTGTCAATGACAACAATGTTCCTCTCACCATCATGTACCTCTTCTCTGTGACAGCCTCTAGTCACAGATTCAACTGAACTTTCCTTTTTGAAGGCGTTTTCTCTCCCCAGGATGGTGTTTCCAGAAGCACTCTTTCCAGAACCAGTTTTTCCAACCAGAATGAGTCTCAGGTCTTCCACATGTGTGTCTGTGGATAATTAATAAAACATGGTGTCAATAATTAAAATAGCTAAATTCAAGAAGTGCGCTGTGCATGTATAGAGGTGTGTTTGTTTTATGTTAAAATATTTTATTGTGTGTTGGTTGTTTGAGTCTGGAATAGAGGGTTTTATATCCTACCAGAGCATTTTCAATAAATACATTTCAATACACTTCCAATCTTAAATAAATTAATAAATCATTATTGATTATTACACTTGACTGCTTTGATTTAAAAACTTTAAATGTGTGTTTGGATCCAGAATGTAACTATAGGCCTGTACTGTATATTCCCATTGACAGTCATGACGAGCCCAGAGACATTGCTAGCTTTAAATGTTCAAACACTGATTGCTAGAATACCAGCCTCGCTGAAGCTAACTTGTATCACAAAAACTTCACCAGCCAGGGAATGTTAAATACATACTGATCTGCATAGACTACTGCTGTAGCATCAAAAGTATGGTAACAGTAGCCCATCTAAAGCATTTTAGCTGGCAATCAAAGGCTAACAAAGTTAGTAAGTGAACAATGCTGTGGAGATAGGTCTGGCAATGCGAGCCTATGAGAACAGAGAGATAATAGTAAATCACACGTACCCAGGGAATGTTACAAAGCTAACAGTGTTTGTGTTAGCTTGATGGTGTTAGTGCTTTACTGTAACAATAGTTTATACAGTGATGCGACAGCAGTAGACCTAAGCAGTAGCCTACATAGGCAGCTGTGATTTAGGAGGAAGAGTGGGTCTCTAGTTCATTAATCATTTTATTTATTCATTATTTTGATTCCATGATTAAAAGTGTGCATTAAATGAGAAGCTTGAAATGCACTTTCTGCAATAAAATTCACAAAACGCTACGCCTGTCTGCAATTTCCTCAAGCCAAGAAAAATGATTTTCAAAACCTGTGACATCCTTACAATGTAAAGTCTATGGGCGGAGCTGGAATGAGCTTCCTTAACACAATATTGGTTAATGTATCCTCTATTTATTCTTGTTGTGAAACAAATTGACCTTTTATAGTGTGATTATCTGTATGTCGTTATGTGTTATATAATTGCATATTTTAACAGTATGATTTTGTGTTTATCCCTTATGTATTTTTCTACAATTATTTAATATTTGTTTACCAGCCTATCTGATAGGATCAGAAATTTTTTTTTGTATATTTTTGATTGGGAATTTTATGTGTATCCCACAAAATGAAGCCGACACCAGTTCATGACTGTCAAATCTCTCATACAAATCTGTTTGAGGAAAGATCAGATAAGATAAGATCAGATAAGATAGACTTTATTAACCCCACACTGGGGAAATTCCTGTGCTGACACTTTTTTCAATACTTTTAACAACTTTCCTAAACTCTTAACACAGTTAGCACAACATCTCTCTGTGTAGGCTATACAATTAACACATGTGTTGTTGCTTTGACACAAAATGCATACAGTTAACATAAATTTAAAATTAAACTTCTTTTACATACAAGCTCCACCAAGACCAAAACAATGGATCTTTACTGCCAAATTTACAAATGCTTTCACACTGTATGTCAGAACAGATAACAACATGTTCTAAACCTAACTTATAGGCTAAAGTCAAAGTGAACAGCTGATCATATTGTAAATTGAAACACAAATATATTCCCTGCATTTTATACATGCATTTATTGAGTAACAGCTGATTGAAGCTATGCAAATAGATCAATCACAGCTGATTCCCTTCTAGGAAACACACTCAGGTGATGAGGTTCAATCATATGATCATATGGTAGTACAGTAAAAGAGGACCGATTTGAACAATATACTGTAGATGAACACAGAAAATAAGAAAAATGCCTTCACGAGGGAGAGGAAGAGGAGTACCAGGACAATTCTGTCTCTGTCTCCTTTTTTTTCACAAACCGTACTTTCTATAAAGCCACTCTGAGATGGGTCAATCATTTTTTGTATTGAATCTCTGCAGCAAAAGAAAGAAAATGGTGGCCGGGTTGGCTCAGTGGGAAGAGCATGCACACATATACTTGGAGGTTTATGCCTTGACGCAGATATCCAGGGTTCAAATCCAACTTGTGGCTATTTCCTGCTTGTCTTCCCCCTTTCTCTCTCTGCCCTTTCTCAACTAGCTGTCCTGTCGAATAAAGGCAGAAAACCCCAAAAAATAATCTTTAAAAAAATGTGCTAAACCCAACAAAACAAAAATGTAGAGGCTTCAACTGAAACTGCAGTGCAAAACACAATCTATGATTGATACAGTCACTTTTGTCTGTTGTATAAGGGCAGACCTGATACATAAAATAATGTAGTTTCTGTTATTCCATGGGATGTTAGTGTTTTTTATGACATTGTGCTATGATTGACTAAATGTTCCTGTTGGGAGAGAACATGTGTTAGTGTTTTGGAAGAATTATTTGATTTTGAGACATGATTACATTGTTTTGGTAAACACAGTGTATTGTGTTAGTGAATTATTGTATTTTGAAAATTGGTGTTGGAGTTTAGTTTACAATGTGTGATTTTGAGCAGGAAATTAACTGTTTTACCAATCGTGTGTTGTACGTGTGTTGGTGCGTAAGAGTTTAGGAAAGTTGTTAAAAGTATTGAAAAAAGTGTCATAGCGATTGTGAAAAACTGTAATAAATACTGTTAAATGGCAAACGCACCTTTCTGAAATAATAATACAAAACAAAACAAAAAAATTGAAAAAACTGAATCCCAAATTAAAAATAGGCCATGTTTGGTTGGGAAATTAAATATTGTATACAATACACAAATACAGATAGATAGATAGATAGATAGATAGATAGATAGATAGATAGATAGATAGATAGATAGATAGATAGATAGAGAGAGAGAGAGAGAGAGAGAGAGAGAGAGAGAGAGAGCTAGATAGATCTGAAACTGTATTGTCTGTCCCAAAGCAGTGACAGTGACAGAAATTCAACAAGGCTCATTAAAAAAAGCATTGAAAACATAGCCTACAAAACAGCAGCAGTACAGTGTCTAGTTTATTATTTTATGTTGTTCAGAGTGGTTATTATATATAAGCTGTTCAGTGTCAAAATTAAATTTTATTTTATTTCATAAAAGGATTTATAGATGTGTGCAGTAATATTTGTCTCCCTTATACTCTACTCTGATCCAAAACCTGCAGTGCACTGACACAGTTTCATGTTCGATCACATACCTTTGTGTTCATGTTGACAGTGAGCAGTTTCACAACATAATGTGACCAGCACTAGCAGGGTGAAACCTGGGACCCAAGCTTTTCCTCGCAACATATCTGTAACAGAGATCCCTGGCAAAAAACTAACAAAATACAGTTTTTTTCGATTGCTAAACGACAGTGGGCACAACTGGAGTCACATGTGCAAAACTCTAACTACAGTCTGCACAGCAGCAGTTCATGTGGACCAAACTCTAGTTCATTTTTCATTGCTTGAACGCAGTTTTCAAAACTCTATACACTTATCCCATGACTTTAACCACAACGTGCACAACACTGTAGATTTACAGCACTTTGTTCAAATGCTAACACACTGCTGTCAAAACTGTTAACCACACATTAAAAACAGTTCAAAACATTTCAGTCTGGTGCCTATCAAACACTGCTGATTGCAGTTTTAGCTGAAAGCCTAAGCAGGTGTCTTGTTTTAGCCCCTTAACGCCGACTGTCGCTAATTTGCATCAAACCCCTTCCAGGCAAGATAGAGTGTGTATTCCCCCCAATGCTGGTTTGTTTACATGCGATACATACATCGGAACCTTTTGCATGCATTGGTTTCTCGTAGGACCGGTCGGAGTGGGAGATATATCCGTTTCACGTAAGCAAAATTAACCCTAACCCTACCCCTACCCCTAACCCTAAACCTAAACCTAATCCTACCCCTAAACCTAACCCTACCCCTAACCCTAAAGAAACTACTGTCAATGTTAGGGAGTAGGAGAGTGTTTTCTCCTTGCCGTTGTCAAGATCCATGTATTTATCATTTACAGTTTAGAATTTCTAACAACTTTGTGACATAAATGAAATCTACTGTGTTTTATTAATTTTACCATTTTGTAAAGAATTTTACCATAATGCCTGTTGTCGCTAATTTGCATCATACCTAAATTTATATCTATTCCATATGCTATAGACAAATTAACAATCTCAACTTAATTTAGCATCAACTTAGAGCCAGACACACACATAATATTTTGTTTATGTAATTGTGAATAAATTCAGGCGTCAAGGGGTTAAACTAGTTAGTGAACATATATGGTATTTATACAGAGAAAGCTCAGAAAGCCTTTTTTTGTATACAAATACCAAATAAGAATGAAACAATTATACACTGTACTGTTTGAGAGAAACAGGTAAAAGAGCAAAGATACCAACATGTCCAGGTAAGATGTCTGAGGTTATATACACAGCTATAAAAAAAGTGAAAAACACTATACCTTTACAATAGTAAAACTGTGTTCTTACTGTTTTTCAGAAAGTAATGGAGGTGAAAGCAATAGAAACACCACATTCATTTGTATTTAGAGATGATGCAGACATCCAATGTGATGAAGAAAACTTGCCACATGATGCTGGAGAGAGGCAGGATTAGTCACACTATTCTTTGGTACTGTTATGTACCTTTAGTTTTTTTTACCCAGTAATTCCATAAATTACTAGAGATAAAATACTATATTGAAGAAAACTACTGATTTTCATTCCTTCTTGTTTACCTTATGTAAAAATTGGTATGTTATACAATCTATATTTTTTCCTTAAATAAACTATTGAGTAGTGTCAAGTCACCCAAATTGTTCAAACTGTAAAGATGAAAAAGTTTGTAATTTCTATATTGGTGTTTGATGCTAGTGTTTTTACCCTCAGTGTGTTCTGAGTGACAGTGTGTGTTATCTCAGTGAGGCTTGTGCATAGTGTTTGGCTGCACTGAGCCTGTTTTGAGACGTGTGTTTAGAGTTGTGTTGCTTTGAATGAGTTTAGCAGGTGATGTGAACTGTTTAGCTCAGGTGCCTGTTGGTAATGCAGACTGTAGTTTGAGTTTTGCACATGTGACTCCAGTTGTGCCCACTGTCGTTTAGCAATTGGAAAAAACTGTAATAAAAAAGTTTAAAGTAAATCTATCAAGGCAAGTAGCAATTGAATGTTTTCATTACAGTAAAACAGAAGTGATGAATAAATGGTGGCCTAAATGGTTTGGTTTTATTATCAACCAATGTAGGCCAAACGCTCTTCTTACATTACAATAAAATATATTTTTAACGTACCTGTTCAAAGAGTGTCTCCTCAGTTGTCTAATATGTTGGCATATAGAGAGGTGGAGAGATTACTTTGTAGCACGACAATCAGATTACACCCACTTTTCAAATGTCATGCTGAACCAGTTAAACCGGTGTCGGCTGAGGTCAAATGGTAAAAAAATAGGTTCAGGTTACAAAAGCGTGTGTGTGTGTGTGTGTGTGTGTGTGTGTGTGTGTGTGTGTGTGTTTAATTTAATAATACAAATTGTTTATATTAAATTCATCAAAACATCACCATTCTTAAAAAGCAATGGAAACTTTACATTTTCTGATGTAAACTTGATGGTTTGGAAATTTAGGTAGGAAACACATTCATAGTACAAGGAGATGATGTTGATGATGAATGATTTTTTTGGGCTATTTCTCCATTATTTACATGTATTTGATCAATCCATAAAGGCCACAATGTTAGGGGGAACTATGTGTGCGTGCGATTGTTCCATCGCTACCATTTCATTTCCCTGTCATCTTTGCGTGACAAGCCGACTGCCTCCCTACATTTTATCTCTGTGGCATGATCTTGCACCAGCGGCTGTGAACTAGTGACTGATTGGACTGTTGACAAACACAGCTCTCCATACACTACGTGTAGACATGCTTCCATTCGCACCTCATGTTTGAAGTCATAGAAAGTCAGGGATTGATGTGATGACGACAGCAGTAGTGGATGTTATGTGCATCAGGAGATCATAGTAGAGGCCTTGACCCCACGTGAGCCAGACAACTCAGGGATATGTGTCTCAGTTTCCAACCCAGTCCAAGGAAAATACCTTAGAACATCTGTGAAAAGGAAAGATAAGAGAAAGATAGACGTAGCCTAGGTTATTTCACAGAAATATGTAACATAGTAAAAAAAATGCAGTAGCCGATCACTTAATCTTCCCCCTGATTCAAACTCTACTGTCAGACCAACTTGCAATGGATCTGGATTATAGAACTGGGGGCTTGCGATTGTAAACTGCCTCAGCAGAACAACAATTTTTCCAGTGAAGGCCGAGTAAAAAAAAACAGAACGTTTAAGTACTCCATGCTTAAAAGCAAGCCTGTTATCCTGTGTGTATGTACCTGTATAGTAGGCCTATGTGTCATTGAAACCGACAGACAGACCAACATCCTCCCTACGTACAGTCAGACAGGTGTGTGTGTGTGTGTGTGTGTGTGTGTGTGTGTGTGTGTGTGTGTGTGTGTGTCTGTGTCTATGTGTGTGTGTCTGTCTGTGTCTGTGTGATTGCTCTAACTTAATCTTCAGTTTGCATGTTCAGCTAAATAGTCATAGTATGTTTAGGTTATTATATTATTATTATTGGGACATCCACTGTCAAAACAGCCAAACATTTTCCTTAATTCGCAGAACTAACTAGCTATACAGTGCAATGTATCAACAATGCTCTTACTGTATTCCCATGTTTTCTATATGGATTGTTAACTGGTGAGGATGCTAACTTTTGGCCTTGGATATGTAGTTTTTAGCCTCTGTGTTTTAGCACGATATCATGCATGAAGCCAACAAGAGCATGTTTTAGACCACTTTAAGAGTTTTCTCATTTTAAAACAGCATTTTAACCATTTCATGCAGCTAACATTACCATAATTAGCTTATATATATCTGAAATAATAGGCACTATCAGTTATCATCTCAGCCGTCAAAATGAAGGGCATCCTGATAGGAGTGTAACGTGTCGGCTCGATATGTGGTGGTTGTAGCCTATCACTCTAAATAAGAAGGAACAGCTGGATGGAGACGGACAACTTTGTTAAGCAGCACTTTACTGCTCTTCTTAACACTGCATCAGCTCCACAACAACCACACTTCCTTGTTTTTATTTAATCACATGTAGCTGAACTAACCAATCAGACGCTTGCAGAACTTAGACTCAGGTGTGAGGAAATCCACAGAGGAAGATTCTTAACTGCTGATGTAAATAATAAAACAAGTATTGCCTGTTTAAAAACAAATATGTAAATAGTTAGGTGTATAAACATTGTAAATACCTTTTAGTAAATTAACTCTAATAGATAGAATAAATAGAATAGATTAAACCTGTAAAACTTACAGAACCAAGAAACCTATTTTTTTGTCTATCTTGGTCTGAAATCAAGAACTACAAGTTGTAAATCATTGTTATATGCTGCTTAGCCAGAGAGCTTGACAGGCATAGCAGTAACTGTATGGGGCCTGGAAATACATGTTTTTTGGAGCAGATGATGAGTGAGTTGCAACCAATACTATTGCTCATCCATTGAATGCCATAGGGGAGGAAATTGTCACAGGTCTTAAGGTGATTATACATTTCATCAGTCTACTGCATATGACATTTTAGTGAATAACAGCCTGATTCTTCCCTACATGCGTTATCAGGAACAATTCTTTTAACTCAAAAAAATAATTTTGTGTGTGGTCCCCAAATCGCTCTGAGCCTTTGCCTCACCTTGGAACAGCCGATATTATTCTGTGGCTTTCAGACATCACCACTATCTATCCAGACCATGCATCAATGGCACCCAATCAGAGCTCTATGAGTAAAGAAACTACACTCACTGATTTTCTTTTTTTGAGTAAAATACATATTGTATCTCGGTGACATGGTGTGATTATAGCTTGGTGTTAATGACAAATACACCATACACACATGTATGCCTTTGTAGTTGTGAACAAGCTGGATGTTTTTGCTGTGTGCTGTACTAAGTGAAGGTTGTTCGATCCAAGTGCCGGAGGTACAGGAGATGTGTTTCCATGGCCACTGCTTTCAAGTTCATGTTCAGAATCATTTGTGCAGCAGACAATAGCCGACTCAGGCTTTATACATTTACAACAGACCTCACATGATTCTTATGAGCAGCATTTGTAACAAGCAAATAAAATAACACAGCGCAGTGATAAATAAATTAATAACAACACACACACACTCCATCACCTAAAAATAAGTTTTAAATCTCTTCTTTACGCGTTAAACCTGATCGTTCAATGGATGAGCAGTAGTATTGGTTTCTGCTCACTCATCATCTGCTCCAAAAAAAAATGGATTTCCAGCTATCATTCATCAGTTATCATCTTGATGAACGTGATTAAACTGTATTGCGGCAACAATCATTACAATGCAACTTTGTAGCTTTTATTTCTTACACAATATTTCATGGAGTTGGAGTTGCATCCTAGTTGTCATGTGTTGGTGCTACAATGCTTCACTTTGGGAGATGAGATGTAAGCAGACCAAAACCCTGTCTCAAATCCAATAATAATCTTGTTAAATGCCTTTTACAGAGGCCTCTTAAGCTTTATAAAATTAAAAGTAAGCTGGCAGTTATGAAGCAGCCATTAAGGGCCCAGTGAGTAACTGAGTGGCCATTTATAGTGTGTATAGAGTAGGATGGAAAAGTATAGCCTACACCAACTGGAAACCTCGGCTTTAATCTGATTGTTCAAGATGTGTGGGATTCGGGGTTGTGGACCTTTGGCAATCATGACTCCATGATAACACACAGACACACGCAGGCACGCACACGAACAAGCACACACAAACACAAACACAAATGCACACAGGAAGATAAAAGGAAGAGTGGGCGCGAGAAAGAGTTGCTATCTAATAGGTTTCTGAATATTATGCAATAGTCATACATTAATAATCAAGTTCCTGACTCAACATCCTCCTACACTCTCCTCCATGGGTAGCACGTATACATGCAGATAGATAGATAGATAGATAGATAGATAGATAGATAGATAGATAGATAGATAGATAGATAGATAGATAGATAAGCAATTTAAGAAGTAAATATATAAATAAAACGTGTTGCATTTCACACACGTGACAATTGCTTTTACTGAAGTTAGACCAAATGAACCGCAGCGAGTCACCGAAGTTAAGCAATTAAAGATAATTTATTTTGAAAACATCATCTCAAAAGCGTGTTACTAAACAACAATAATGCATTAGAATAACAGTGCTTAATTCGTTGTTTTATTCGCTCTGTAACACTTCTTCTCATAGTTATCTTATTGTCCTTACTGAATCGGACATTTGTCCAGTGCTTTGCCGGGCTTTCTTGCCGTACTTGGCCCAATGACTTGTCGAAGATCTGTATTAAAACTCGGCCTACGGGCCAGTGGGTACAGGGCGCCGCAGGCATCATCGCGCCCCTGGGACTGTCTGCCCCTCTCCGGCACACGGCTTACCCGCATTGCCTGGTACGAACAGAGGGAGACTTTGCGGTGCTGAGACGGGCTAGTTTCAGTCGGAAGCCCGCCTCGCTTTGCCAAAGTCTCGAAGACTTTCTCTAGATTCGTGCTTTCCTTTGCAGACGTTTCAAAATAGGCACAGTCATCACTGAGGGCTTGGAGCACCTCTGCATTAGATATTTCTCTCTCAGTCTCCAGGAGATCAACCTTGTTGGCGCAGACCACTAGGGGAACTTGCAGCTGTGCGCACTGCCCTGGCACAGAGGATTTGTTAAGCTTGGATTTAGCGGCCAGAATCTCCTTTCGCAGGGCGCACACTTCTTCGAAAGAGCTCCGGTCATCTAGACTGAATACGAGAAGAAAAATGTCTCCTGCGAAAAAATAGAAAATCAATTATTTTCCTCTAATAGTTGATGCACAGCATTAAGAGAGATAGTTAAGCATTTACGCATGTAGGCCTACCTAACTTACAATTATGTTTCTGTCATGAACAAATACAGAAACTGACAAACAATTCTTAGTATTTGCAGGACCGAGATTATAACTGATCCAACACGCACCAGTGAGGATAGAGAGCCTGCGCTTGGCTGGGAAATCCCGTTCCTTGGACGCGTCCAGGACGTCAATTTGGTAGGTCTCTCCGCGGATACGAAACAGTTTCCTGAGGAAATCCTCCGAGGTGGGATTGTACTCCTCCACAAATCCGTCCCGGAGGTATCTTCTTAGGATGGAGGTCTTGCCAACCCGTGGCGCACCAAGAACCACGATGCGCTTACAGTTCTGCGGTTTAGTCGGTGCTTGCTCCTGGCCAATCTGGCGCTGCCGGGTTTGACCGTGGAGAAACAGAGATGCCAGCTGATCCAGTGGGGATCCCTTGCAGAGATGGCTGCTGTTGGGAGTGGATAGTTGCCTTACGGCTGCCCCTGAGCACGTCTTTTTTTCCTGTTTCCACTGAGACGAGGCCACTTTAAGTATCCCCAAGCCCGCTTTAATTCCCGATGAACTAAGGTGCTGCGACGCGTTTTTGTAAGCCAGAAGGACTTTGGAGGACCCGGCGCACTGTCCGTCCATATCACCATGAAACTGGGGAACATCCATGGTGGAGCTGAGCTGGTGCGCAGCAGGGATGGATGTGGTCTGTGAGCCGGTGGAGATGCTGCCTCTTTCCATTGTTTATTTTGGGGATGGCCCGTGGTAAAGCGCCACAAAGGGCGAAATCTGTAATGTGACGTTTATGCCTGCTCACGCTAGTCTGTGTAGTCTGATGTCAGTTTTCTTTATATAAGCCTCAACCCCCTGATTTATCCACGTCATGCTGACTGACAGAAAGGGTTGTTGTTCTTCAGGAGAACGCCGTGTGTTGAGGAAAACATAATGGGGGCTAGCCTATGCAACTGAGCATATGTCATATTTTGACATGATTTCAATCGATCGATCAAGCAAATCAATCAGTCAATTAGCCTTTTTGTCACATATGGAATCGTACAAGATGGTGAAATGTAATCCCACCAGGCCCTTTCAACTTGTGCATTATCCCTCGGCATGGTTGGTCCTGATAACAATTGAAGTGTGCATCCAATAAGATCCGTATATCTGCAATACATTATTTTCATTATTACTTATAGCCATATAGGCTTAGGCCTACATTTAGTAAACTATTAGGCCTACATAATATTATGCACATGCTTTTTATTCCCAATACTCGCACACTTTTGCTTTGAGAGCCTAAAAGAAAGAATGAAAGAAAGGAAGGACATAGCCTGTGTGTTTTCTTTCTGTCATGTTATCGATGACCCTCAATATAAATATAAATATAAATAAATATATATATTTTAACGGTCTCTTGCTCTTGTTGACCTTTATTAAATAAAGGTTAACAAGAGCAAGAGACCGTTAAGAAGCATGAGGCGTATAACGTTGCTGAAAATTTCAGCAACGTTATACGCCTCATGCCTCATTTTGTCTTTTTGCTGTTGTTCCATTTCTCTCCGTGGTGTTGAGTCTTTCGTTGCCATGGTTACCACTTGACGCCGAAGTACAGCGCTAGCTTGATTATCACTGCTAGCCACCATTAGTTGTCCGTGACAATTGCTTTTACTGTAGTTAGCTAGACCAAATGAACCGCAGCGAGACACGGAAGATGGCGTTAAGACCTCTAAGTCACTCAGGTCAGCCAACAGCTTTCTGTCTCTCCTTCGCCTCTGTCCGTCTCTTTGCCCCCATTCTTTTGTAGGCTAACATTAGCTAGCGTTACCTGTGACCTCTTCACCTGTTTTAAGAGCTTCACTGATTACAATGAACAGAATACGCTAGCTACCCCTGCGTGTACGAAACCTGACCTGTTCTTATGCAGTGTCGGAAGAAGTAGGACTCAGACCTTTTACTTCAGTGAAAGTAGCGATAGTTTGACGTTAGATACACGGTTACCTTAAAGGTAAACAGTCCTCCCTTCATAAATGTAACGTTACTCAAGTAAAAGTACAACTAGCATCAAAATATAGCCCACGTAAAGTGTCAAACTCAAAGACTCTTGTTTGTTTTATAACGGGCCATGTTTGGCAAATTATGGAATTATGATCATTGATGCATTAACGTCCCTTTAATGCTGCAACCATAGACTATAAAATAGGCTGCAGGCTACTTGTAACTTATTCATATGCTCCTGGGTAGCTCGTTAGTATAGTATAGTATAGTCATAGTTGTATCTGAACTAAATCAATAATGATACATCAAAATGCATTTCTGATTATATTTAGGTGTTTTAATAATCTTAATCTGCAAAGTAACTAGTTAAATCATAATGATATCACATGCAGCATTTGTGGAGTATTTGGGAAAATGTAACGTTGGAATTTTCCCACTGTTTTTATTGAGTTACATTGCAGTCTGCAGATCTGATGCCTTAAATAAGAGGAAAAATGCATGGGTCAGTTTCATTGGCTTTTGTACGTCCATACTTTTGATAGATTATTTGCAAAAAACAAATAAAAGCACTGGAAAATTTGTTTTCCTTAAGGGCCAAGGGCATTTTTAGCAAAGCAACGCTTTCATTCGAAAACCTGTACTGAGTCTGTGATGGACCACATGGAGGAAGCAAAGTGAAACACTTGCAAAAGCTAAGGATTAATCATTGTTGTTGTGGCCATGGAAAATATAATCAGGCATTGCTGGATAAAGAGAAATTAACAGAATTACATAATCATGTCATTGTTCCAGAGTAATCTCTTTATGTTTGTGCGTGTGTGTGTGTGTGTGTGTGTGTGTGTGTGTGTGTGTGTGTGTGTGTGTGTGTGTGTGTGTGTGTGTGTGTGTGTGTGTGTGTTGTGAGCACTCAGCACTGATAGGCTCATTTTTTTTTAAATGTTGGAATTAGGTGATCACTCATAAACCATATGAATCATTATTATTTCTTTGTGTAGATATTTCAGCATCGTAGCACCCACTTTCCGATAACATGGCATTACTCAAACACACACAAACTGTTGCCATTTTACAGTCTATTTCTTTACTCTCCTCCAGAGAACAAGAAGCTAAGAACATCAGAAGTGTTGGACATCTTGGGTGATGACCAGTCCAGGAGCTCTACTCTTTCAGGCAGTGATATCCAGGCTTTGGCCATTCACCCACGGGACCTCAATAAAGTAAACCTGCCCCCATATCAAGTTTTAACATTAGTTGGACATTAAAATACAAATCATGTGTGTGTGGCATCAATGTACTTTTATTTTAAAGCACTTATATGTAACTGAGAATGTGATCATGACTGCAGCTTCATACACCAAAGCAACCCAAGAGCCGTCAACAACCAGTGCTCATGGCTTATGTGCGTAAGACACAGCCAGCTGATGAAGTTAGAAATACTGTGCGAGGGCCGGTGGCTCATCTAATGAATCTGGACCCTGGCTCTCAAAATCTGGACTACACAGGTTAGTTGTATTCCTTTGCCCTCATGGACAATAACATACTGTGCAGTAGCCGGTAGTTCATAAGAAATGTTATCGGAATCATAATATGCATTCATAAGGCTAAAATTATGTTTTTCTGTCGATTTATTTTTCGTTTCAGGACCGGAAGGGCTTCGGTTTGATGAACAGGGAAGGGTTCTACCACACAGCATCTTGGGTAGTTTAGAGGATTTCAGAAGTTTTCTGGAGGCCAAAGGAGAGACAGAGGTAAATTCGAACAAATATAATGCGAACACAAGAAACAAAAATCTTTCTTTACATGCAGTATTTAAAACCTGCCAACCAAAAGCAGCTTGCATTCTTTTAAACTACTGTTAAATGCAATAGAAATATGTTGACTGTCACTGTAAGTCATGTCTTCTTTCAATCCTCCCTCCACCATCCAGTTGGTGAAGCGAATACCAAAATCCCAGAGATATGCTCCATCTGAGGCCCCAGAGAGGCATCACTCTGAGCCTGTGGAGAATGGGCATGGCAACAAAAACATCCAGAGTAATGCCCTGCAGCATTGGCATACACATATGACGCAGCGCAGACAGCAGCAGGACTTCTTATCTGGTGAGCTGATCAGAGAGTACAGCAGTCTGGACCAAAAAGACATAAATTTTGCATCATCATTATTTACAGCCTTAACTTGTATACAACTGCAGGGACGTGAGGGAAGCCACAATAAACTCACTTACCTACATTTTTATTAACATTAACTAAAGACCAGTACAACAGGCATGTTATAATGGAAGAGAACATACTTTATGCATAATCTCAAATGAGGTTTCTCATTGTAAGCTAATTAAGGAGCAAGATATTTGCTCATTTAAAAACAACTATTTTATATCATAAGTATGCATTCATTTCTTAACTATGTCTCTGTCTATTTCTCTATTCATCTCCTGCTCTTTTCAACTCTTTAAAGAGTTGCTCTACCGGCCAGTCGAAAACCTGCTGATGAACCAAGCTAACCGTTTCAGAGAAACTCAGGAGCAGAGGGAGCTTCTAAACCAAGTCATGCCACTCATCCACTCTGGATATGTATGACACATATTTGCTTTCTCTGTTCTACTGGGTTTTTAGTCGTCTGTCAGAATCCTATCTTATATTTGTTATATTTCTACAGTAAAAATGTTCTCTGTAGCTTCGTCATTCATGTGTGTCTTTACTTCTATGTCTTAGGGTTACCGTGTGGGAAGTGAGTTTTGGAGTCTCCCCCAGCGTTTTGGAGATGAAATGAGTGGCATCACAGCCACTCTGACTCAGACAGAGCAGGGCAGACGGGAGCCTGTCACACATGTAGGACAACCAGGCAGCATACTCCAGGAATCAGGTTCACGCTGTGTTCCAATTTTCCCTCTCCGTCTTGTTCTCGAAACCATGTCCTTCTCATTGTGTTTTCTTTTTTTTTAGTTCACTTGAAAACCAGTGGTCTCCCAAATAAAATAAAAAATGCTCTTTGACATTTAAACTATCCACTTTTCCATCTATTTAGGGGGACTACAAAATACCAAGTGTAACTGTATTCTTTCTGTGGGAATTTTTTCTTCCTCTAGGAATAACTTGTTCTGAGACTCTGCGTCCAGCCTCTCAGACTTGGGACCAGAGCGCATACCTGCAGCACCAGTGCCAGGAGCTCAGGGAGGTTCTACGGGACGTGGACATAAAAAAGCCGGTAATACAACATACAAACTATAACACTGAATGCTCCTTTGGCCTAGTAGCAGTTCCAGTGTACAATTGGTATTATTGTACCATTGCAATAGGCCCCAGTGCAGTCTGATTTGCTGTTTTTTTCCACATAACATTTCCTTATGAGGAAAATAGGACAGGTTGAAAAGATCAAATGTTTTTAACTACAGCTAGACCAATAAATGGGCCCAGCCAATCGCAGATACATCAGTATCAGCGTATATGTTGGCTGATAAGTAACAAGAAATTGTTGTACAGAATTGCGACAGATAATGTATGTTTAAGGTAAGTCCACCAGAGACACTTTTCAATTTTGTTTTTCAATTGTCTTTCATCAGGCAACATAACACAATCCAAATTATTGACATTACACTTTCATTTTGTTCTCTAACAATACACAAGAACCTAATTTCATGTACACACCACAGATCTAGATTGCGCATCAACAACTTCATTATTGGACCACTTGTCCAACCACGCAGCCCACTGAAGCTGCTCATGTCCACCGGACATTCTGTCTCTGGCTGCTAGAGCTGCTAGCTGCTCCTGATCACTCTGTATCTTTACAAACAGCCTGTGATCATCCAGCCATGGGCACACTGTTCTGGGTTTTATGTACAAATACTGCCAATATGTGATTTATTTTATTAAAATGTACATTCAGTACCCACATGTGTAATGACATCAATGAGGCACTGGAGCCCTTCCATAAACATTCATGTTCACATAAATTACAGTTGTGAAATCTGGAGCGTGTCCAATCATAGAGTAGCAGTGTTGAGATCTGTGAGGTAACAGAGCCCAAGAAAATTGACTAAACTTGCCTTTCTGCTCTCTCTCTGCATTACACTGATTATCAGCAGGGGCAGGAGGTTCTGGGATAAACACTTTGCACACCCAGTTTTCATTAAAACCTATTAACTCCCTAAGTAACAGGTGCTGATTTTGGGAAGGTTTAGTCAAATGATATTTTGTTATCTGGTTGCATTTAGTATCCTCTTTCAGACACACACACACACACACACACACGTCTGTGACATAAAAGAAAATGGTAGCAGCGGGTTCTCCCGTGCTGGTGGCTAATGTGATGCTGAGGTGATTTGGGGTCTGAAGTACCTCCTGACCAACACACAGACAGTAACAAACCGTCCTGCCAGCAGCTGACTTGTCCATGGCTTTGTGACATCTGTGTAACAGTAGAGAGAGAGATGGTGGGGACAGGGAGCGGTTATTAAGTGAGAAAAGAAGAGAGAGGAATGCTCAAGTCTCCAGTGTTACTTAAAAATGTGTAAAGGTTTGAACTACAGGAGGGGGGGGACAATAGATTGCATTTGTATTTATTTGTTTTACTCTGACTATCACGCAATGTAGTGGTAGAGCTAAGTTCATGTCAACAGTCCGATGTGTAATGAAGGGAGGTCAAGCAAAAACAATACAGTATATAAGCAAATATCAATATGTAATATTAAAGGTCTATCTATTGAAGGTATCAGACAACTTATTTTGTCCTCTCTGGCTGCACTTACTGGATGCGAGTGGACAGGACATACGTACGACGGAGCATTAGGGCCACATCAAGGAGGATTTTGCATTTCGAGAATAAAGTCGAAGTGTCGAGAAAAAAGTCAACATGACGAGAATAAAGTTGAAAATACCATTTCGAGAATAGAATAGAAACAAGTTGAAATGTCGTGAAAAAACTTGATATTTCAACAATCAAGTCATACGTATCCTGAACAACTTTTACTTTTCAAAAGCAGGAATCAGACTTGGAATGGACATACAGAGCTGACCACTTCCTTCATAACCACCACTATGTGTCACTTTGATTACTTACAGGATATCAATGCACTGGAGGTTATTGGCTCTGGCAAGCCATTTACTTTTGTCACAGTGTGTCGTAGTCCCTTACTGGAGAAGGAAGAAGAGGAGACAGAGGAGATAAAGAAGGAGAACCTGTAAGTTTTGCTAATTTATTAGATATTTGCAATCCTTCCAAACCAAAGTCCAACTTTTTCTAGGCTGAATATGTCAATATCAGGCCAACGATGCTGCCCTATTTCACTTTAAAACACAATTGTGTATTCACAAGCCATTAATTCAGTGGTGACGGGAAATGCCATGAGACCACGTTGATGTATTTGTGCACTGCTAAATATGTCATTCAAACTGTAATGGAAATAATAAAAACAAAGCACAAAATATTTGTTGTTATAAGCAACCTCGATATTTATATATATATATATACTATTATATGGGTCTATTTTCCATTAATGTGGGATTCAGTTGTATTGTAGTGTTGAGGTTAAATGTCCCAGTATGTACTACTACATGTCATAAAAATAGTTTCTGTTTATCCCGTTTGAGGACAGCTTTCTGATGCAATGCTTTAAAAATTAAAGTTAAACAGAAACAATTGAATGCATCATGGAATCTAACGGCTAGACCGACTCATTCACTAATTGTCCAACTCATGGACTTAGTGGTACTACTGCTGTCTCATTGTCTTCCACAGTGATCCTCTGGCACAGTATGATGATGTTCGGTCAGATGCTCTGCTCATTCCTGCCTTGAGGTTCTGTGGTCAGCTTGCTAGCTGGACTGGAAACTCCACCACTAACCAGGTACAGAACGGTCTTTACACAGTAGGTTGGTTGGCATCGAACTAGGACTTAGGTAAATTCTCAAATGGTATTACCTAACTCAGAGAAAACCAGGCCTATAGTAGAGACATGCTTTTATTTTTTTCATCCCAAGTTAATGCAACCTCCTTGTTTACCTGTCATCTTGATAAATTAATTATGTAATCAATTTCCACAACATCAGTACTTTGCCTGTCTCCCCCCCGAACAACATTAAGCTACCATGAATAAAACCTGCAGCCGTCCCATTTTAGGTAGGCTTTTAATGTGAAAAGACATCGGTCGGTTTGTTGACCGTAGCTTAACATTGATCAGGAGTACGCCAATAAAGAAACGACTGGAATGAATTATTGAAAACATTATTTGTTTAAGCAAAATTGAAACAGAGGCCGGCCTTCATTAGCACGTCCTGGCTATTATTTGAAATTATTTTGAATACATTTTCTCACTCTCCAACACTCATTGATCAGGGAGAAGTAGGAATCAGTGCCACGATAATCTTCGAAGCTCCGACTGGAGAAAGAGCCTCTTCCCACTTGGAGCTTCACAATGAAGGCAGCACAGCCATCTTCTACAGCTGGCAGCAGCTTCCCGTGCCACACAGCTTTCCTAACCTGCGATCACGAACAAAGAAGCTGCACTTCTACTTCAACTCCTCCTCCGGTACACACAAACATAATCAGACACCTGCTGCCACGTCATACGCTGTTTGTCCCTGTGTCAACCTTATCATACTGTGTCTTTCAACCAGTACTCAGTGCGTCTTACTGCTTTCAATTTTGCTTCCCCTCCCGTCTAGGTGTGATCCGTCCAGGTGACACCCAGCGGGTGGAGTTCATATTTAAGTCAGAGGAGCCAGGCATCAGTACTGAACGATGGCAGCTCAACACCCACCCTGTGCTGCTGCAAGGAGCCTCCATGCAGGTCACATTAAGGGGAGTGGCTCTGTACCAGGACAAAACCGCAGACCAAAGGCTTTTCATAGAGGTGGTGTACAATAAAACTGTGTGTCGTAAAATGTGAGACACAAAAACCTGATGGCACTAAGGTTTTCATAAAGAGAAACCAACATGTTGTTTTTTTTTGTCTGTGTTTCTGTTGTCTGTGCACGAGCAGACAAAGCTGGAAAAGATAGTGAAGGTAAAAATGTGTCTGTCGATTGTGCACGAGGTGGTGCTGGGGGTCCGCACCCCAGAGAGACCCAGCTCTCCTGCAGAACTTTACGTCACTGAAGAGCAAGAGTTTTTAAGCAAAAACCCCAAGGTAAGTCCTACAAGTGGAAGAATGTTACTTAACACATCTCACACGTTTCTTAGTCACCAGTGAAGTTGATCTTTTTGTACAAACCTTAAACCTCCTTAGGATTCAGTGTTGCCTACAGAGAATGGTGACTTGTTATTTTTCTTTCATATATAGTTTGAGACACATTGGTCATCATACATCAGGGTGGCCTGAGTCTGTGTATCATTTCTATTTTTCAGAGTGTTTTTTTTCTTAGTCACACCACCTCATGCACTGTGAGATGACCTGTTAATGGGCCTATTCATTGTGTTGTTTTTTACATTTCAATTTCACAATTTGTATTGCAATTTTCATGTATTGCGATTCTAGGAGTATCGCGATTCGATAGTATTGAGAATTGTGTTTTTCTCTTCCTTCTTTAACAAAAACAAAAGTAAAATAATACACTTCTAGAGACAATATACAGGTATCATGAGACATTTCCAATATATATACAGTGGCACTCATAAGTTTATGAACCCATGCTAAAGTTGACTAAAAAGAGGAATAAAAAAATAAAAATCATCTCTCAATGCAAATCAAACCAGCTATTAGGCTAACTGAAATAAAACCATGCCAATCTCTAGGTATGGTGAAGGTATGTGATGATGTGGGGCTATTTTAATTCCAAAGTTTCAATTCATTTTCATTCATTTTTCTTAATAGGAGTCCTGTGGTCGCATGTTTACTCATGTAAATTACTGCTCCATACATTGTTTTAGTTGCAGTACCTTCATGAGCCAGTGGAGGACCTAAAGAGATTGTGGCAAGAAGTGCATCCAGGACGCACCTGGGACCTCTCTGTCGATACACTCCGACAGGTAGAGCCATTCTGTGCTGTTATAGAGCATGAGAACACTTGGTTAGTACAAAGAAAGTACATGTAGCAGTAAATATAGCAGGTTGGTCTAAGGTTATAGTTCCAAGGGTCTCTTTGAATGCACTGTGCACCCTTCTGTAAAATGCTATACCATGACGATGCATCAAAAACATAAAATATTGGTCCATTCGCCTGTTCTCAACTTCAGGTTGTGCTGTCTCTGCCTGAGCTAGAAGCAGATCAGGCAAAGAGCCTGGCCCAGCTCAACTCCCTGTTTCTGCAGCTTTCTGAGCCTTCTCAACTGAAACACAACCAGCTAACAGTAGCAGCTATAGGGTGAGGCATGGACACACATGATTCACATAGCATCTCTATCAAAGCACCCTGGCTCTGTCATACAAACACCCACGAGCCACACCTGCACACTCGGTGTAGTAAGCCTACAGGTTACAGTGGTGTGTGGTGCCCCCTGCAGGCAGCAGCTGTGGACGAAACTGCTGGACACTATGGCTGGTGAGGCCATGTGGCTCAGAAACCTGCTAGGCCTTCCAGAGAGAGACACAAGGATCGATAAAAAGGAGGAATCCCCCATCTTGGAAGCTGGTGAGACTCACAGACTTTCATTCGGACATAGATTGATGACAATTCACGCTGCCTACTATTCTGTTATCACATTGCAGATAGAGCTGATAACAAAGATGAGAAGAGTGAGAAAAAGGGAGGAGCAGCTGCTAAAGAGGAGAGAAGTGGGGCAAGGTCCAAAATTAAAGATGACAACAAAGGGGAGTCCAAGTCAGCAACTACTGAAAAATCAGTGGAGGTGAGGGAAACAAAAAGTATATGTGTTTGTGGAGCTGATGGGCTGTTTTGCCACTGAGTGGCAGCAGATTCAAACGTGTTTTAATTATTAGCGTGAATAAAGTATCAAGACACATCACTTCAGCAGACTTTCAGCTGATCCAATCATGAGTCACCTTCTGCACTTCAAACAAGCTGTCAGTTCATCATTCTTTCATTCATTTTCTTGTTTCTACTGACTGCCTCCACACAACCCGGCCACCTACTGCCTGGTTCTCAGTAATGCATATACCTGCAACATTATGTTCTGTTGGCTAGTTTTCTAATACACTGTATTATATGTCATGTTGTGGGCATGCTGGGTTCTGTTCTCCATAACACTAAAGGGTTGGTTTACTTTATAGGAGGAGCACCTTTGCCACCAAATACAACTGTATAACCATTTGTATAATAATAAATGTTTGTGTTCTTGACTTATTTAAGCCTCTGTATGTCTGCACATTTGTGGGCACATGTTTTTGTTCCTTTATGTGTGTGTACAGTAAACTAATGCTCTCCATCATTCTCTTTTGTCCACCAGAGAAGTCGTTATAGTAGCTTAGCAATAGAATATGGTCATGGCCATTCATGTTTTTACATTGTGACTGGTCGGGTGAGATAACGAGCTAAACAGTTCACTTAGTTCCCATCCATTTGAATGCAATTTTTTGTTCTCCTGCCCCCATCCTCATTAGGCCCCACCACTTTGCATCGTCCTATTCACAAATCTGGATTTCAGAAACTTTTCTTCGTCAGCACTGGGATTGAGAGCCTTAATGAGGACGCTGACATGTTTTTCAAATATAAACGAGATGCTGCGTCACGGTCACTTAAACGATGTTCTGGGTGTGAATCTGCCCTGGGACCTGTTACATCTCTCTCCTAATGGTTTGTGTCTCCATTATCAGCCATCAAAGGCACAAAAAAAGACGTAATATTAAAATTAGAAGTTGACTAAAGATGCAGTCTGGTCTGAATGTCTCTGTATTTTGCCGAGTGATTTCTCTTCTGTGTGATGGTTGAGTCATAGGTAAGGTACAGCCTATTACTTACAGGGTACCATGGTAACAGGACATTGCTCGCAAATGTGCACCTGCTTTCCAACTGTGTGCCCAGGCTGTGAATTAATAGCACCTGGACCAGTTCAAGCCATCTGTGGCACACGCACACACACACACAGCTAAACATTAACCTTAAACAGTGCATATCCAATGTTAAACACCATGACTATGTGGGAGATGGTTTTTCAGGATGCAAGATGCACACAACCACTTACCAGCCAACTCGTTGTGGAAATTCATTCACATCAAATCATTCATCACTAACTTGTGTCTGTCTTTTATGTGTCCGCCCTGTGTGCAGGACAGCAAAAAGAAGGGGAAAAAAAAGGAGGAAGCGGTGAAACGCACTATGGAAAAGCAAGGGAAGGAATCGGCCCCACTGACAGATACCCCTCCAGACGGCGTCAGTCAACAACCTCCTGGTAACCAAAATGTAGAGGCCGAGGTGATGTACATTTACAGGAGGCTCCTGCACAAAAAGGCAAGTATTTTAATTGTCTCACAGTTTATATTTCAGAGGAGCACTTACACTAAGTTCAGTCATGAGGAATTCTACTCAACCTGTGAAAACACTTACGTATAATATCTGCTATGGCTCTGGAGGACTTTTCTTAAGTTTTGAAAAAGTAACCCTGATGATGTCATCAAGGTTCTCTCAGGTCTCAGGCGTGGCTTTTAAAGAAGTGGACATTTAGGAGGGGGGTTTCTAATGAAAGGCGCAATCCGGTTGCATTATGGGAAATGTAGGATCTTGTGTGCCCTCCTGTGGAGCTTCCTAGAATTTAAAAAGTCAGGTTGTCTCGGGCTCTGCTTCTTACATGTTTACCTTTCTTGTTCAAAAATCTATCTCTCATGAGCTCCCCCAACTTTAAGGAAGTGCAACACCAAATCACTTGAGTAGCCTTTTAGGGTTTTCCACAGTCTTATACCCTATGAATACATTCATCTATGTGTATCTATCTGTCAGGTGTATGCTCTGATGGAAGACCTGGTGGACAACCTGTGTGACCAGATGGATGATCTTAATGAGGGAGATGAACAGGACTAACACACTACTAACACGTGAGAGTCAGGCACAGGAGCCCACTGAACATATGCAACCAAATGTGATAAAACATGTCACATATCCTGAAACTGTTTTTCTACCTTAATTTGTTGTGAAAATGAATAAACTTTTTGGCGTTCTGGCACAGCAGATGTGGAGTAATATTCGTTCTGTCTCATTCACATATTAACACTCACATAAGCGGATGATAGGTTAACAGCACCGCTGACTCTGCAAACGGCGCGCCCCCGTCCCTGCCTCTCTCTCTCTCTCTCTCTCTCTCTCTCTCTCTCTCTCTCTCTCTCTCTCTCTCTCTCTCTCTCTCTCTCTCTCGCCGCTGTGATTGTGTATGCTGTGCGTGCGTGGCCTGCCGGTGCTGTGTGCGTGTGTGGATGGGGCTGCCTGAGTGAGAGAGCAGAGAGGGAGTGAGTGAGCCGTGTGCTCTGGCTTATCCTTGTCCTATGCGGATTTCACCACTGACTGCCGGCCCGAGCGACTCGCATCATCCAGGTTAGGCCTGGGTTTAGACGCCAACATTCCCATTCAAGGGAACCCTCACTGTTCGGCTCCTCTCTCACGTTTGCCGGATATAGGAGCGGAGGGAGATCATTGTGGTTGCTCTGCTGCTTAGCCGATCCCGGCTGAGGGCACAACATATTATCGGGACTTGGAGAGAGGAGATAGCGGAGAGGCGAGGATGCTCAGTGGACAAGGGGAGAGATGAGTAATGGGCAAGGTAAGCGGCATGTTGAAATGACCGGGGGGAGGATGGGGGGGGAGAATATTTTGGCTTTTTTTGGTGCAAATAATTCTCATTTTAAGTGAGTATGTAGTATATACAATGTAGCCTATTGAGCTGCCGACCTAGATGTAACGGACAACTCCAGTGGCAATTGGCCTTGCACAGGAATTCGTGCTACACATGGCAGCCTGCACAGGGAATCCACCGCAAGAGTGTGTGTGTGTGTGTGTGTGTGTGTGTGTGTGTGTGTGAATGTATGGGGGTGTCGGTGGGGCGATTGGGTAATGCATTATGCAGACCCAGCATGAGCGCCATCCTCCTCTCCATCGCCACCTGAAATACACAGTTCACCTGCTGTCACGGCACGCATGCGCATCTATAAATGTGGACGACGGGATGACGTAGGTTCTCTAAGTTTGAGCATTTTGGCGCATCAGACCAGACCATATCAGTTTAAAAAAAACTTAATCACTCTCACTTACTTACTCGGATGTATAACTCTGTGTGTTCATTTATGTATTGTTGTAGTAGTATATGTAGTATTTGAAGTGAAAGCATATCATTTGCATTATTCAACTGGGCCTAGAGACAACTGTCCCTGGTGTTGAGCATCACGACTTCAGTTAATAATTGAATCAGGTGACTCTTCCTGGAGGTGGTCCGTCTTGACGTAGTGACTGTGGCTCAGAGTGAATGTTTTAAAGTTATTACACCCTGATGAGTCATTTGAATAGAGCAGCTCATAGCTGTGAATCAGAAAATATTCCAGTACAACCACCATGGGTTGTACCATTCATTTGTTGCATTACTCACAGAGCAGCTCCACAGTTTGTCCCTGGATGACTAAATCACCACTGTCTGTCTCTGTGCTGCATGAGACTTTATGAAATACACAATGGAGCTGTACAATATTTCATATTTCAGGATGGATTTTACTCTTGTACTTCTGGTTAAAGAACACATGTTGGTGTTTGTGGAACTGTGCACATTCATCTTTGAACACTGATAATTTATCATAATATCTTAACCTTTCCTAAGTAACTTATTGGCATCGCAAATATTCTTATTCAAATTATAAATATATAAATATGATTTATAATTTGTAGTGTGGGTCCTGATGGCATGTGGCCTGGACATTCTGTTGCCAGTGCTTCTACACTAAATACTATAAGTAAACTTTTGTAGGGGCTGGGTATCGCTCAAAAATATTTGATACCGATACCAATACTGTGACCTCGATACCGGTTCCTAACCTTTTTTCCGATACCAATTTTATAAAACGAAAATGAATTACAACATTACACAATATAGTATAAATCTCTTTTATTTTATTTTTCAGACCTACGTGATCCCCATCTTTGTGCACAACTTAGAGTTTTTTCTGTGTGCAATCACAAACATAATTAGATGGTGGTAAAAGTATGCTGCATAGGCTACACTGATGCTCATGAGATTTCCTCCTAAAGGTATTGAAATTTTGTATTGAATGACGAGGCATTTTTCGATACTCGATACTTTAGAAGCAATTCGGTCGGTGCCTAAAAAGTATTGAATTGTCGATTTGATTTGTATTGCAATTTTCATTTATTGTGATTCTAGAAGTATTGTGATTCCAAAGTATTTAGTGTTGCGATTTTCTTTTTCTTCTTTAACAAAAACAAAAGTTGAATAATACACTTCTAGAAACAATATATCATGAGACATTTCTAAAAACTAATTTTCTTCTAAGAAGAATGCATATCACATGTCAATCAGTCAGTCTGACATTTAAACGGATAACGGAAACGGATATGATGTAGTCGCCGTCAGCGGTAGTGTATCAACTCCAAAATATTTAGGTGAATCATTGGTAAAAAAATAAATAAATAGAAAATATTGATTCTAGGGAAAAGAATCAATTTTAAAAATAGTTGCAAGAGAATCACGATACATACAATTTTCAGATTTTTTCCGCACCCCTAGTAGACATAGTGTGGGATTGGTTTTACTGAGATAGATGATTTGAATCTGTTGTGGTGTGAGGGTCAGACAAAGGAATGAAAAGAGCAATAGTTTCAAACACCTCATGCAGTAGACCGCACTAGCCTTTGATTACCTTTGTGCACGTGTGTGTGTGTGTGTGTGTGTGTGTGTGTGTGTGTGTGTGTGTGTGTGTGTGTGTCAGAACACAAAGCTAAAGATGATTTTGCAGAAAAGTGATACTGGTTGAAGTTGCTGAGCTTCACTTTCTTCTTTATGCCCTTCATTCTCTCTCTCTCTCTCTCTCTCTCTCTCTCTCTCTCTCTCTCTCTCTCTCTCTCTCTCTCTATCTATCTCTATGTCTCTTGCACATGTACAAACACTCTCAGGCTCGTCCTCAGACATTTCTGTCTCTGTGTCCCTGCTGTGTGCATCTCAGTTCCTCTGTGCTTCTGCTGATGTTTGCTTTTCAGCAGGATGAGGCATCCTATGACTTGTTTCATTGTGACAGTCTTTGCGAACTGTTGTGGGGCAGCAGTGATGAAATTAAATCAATTAAAAAATAATGCACACAGGTCTTTAAAAAGTCAATAATTAATATAATAATTTTTGTAAGTTGTCGTGAGCCAAATGCATGGTCAAGTTACTGAACAGGCTTACTGGGCTGAAAAAAAGCCTCCTGTGGACAGGTGTTGTACCAGGCACGGCGTTATGGGTGGGCCTGACGGGCCTAGGCCCACCCACTTTTCAACAGGCCCACCCAAAACATTTCCTCAAAAAACATTAATTAATTAATATATTATAATTTGTTGAAGAATTATTAAAAATAGGCAAATAATCTCATAATTTGTGCTAAAATTGTCTAAATGTTTAGTTTTCAAAAACAATTTAAAAAAACTGCTCATGTCTATTTTTATGTTTCTGCGCAAGTTCAGCAGACAGCGAGGTTCGGATCGGATGTAGCTTGTAGGCTAGGCTAGGTTAGCTCCCAGTGATCTGAGAGTGTGAAAATAATTTCCAGTAAAGGACAAGGTTGCAACAGCCGTTGTTTAGGTACCTCAAACGTGCACGAACGGTCTCAGAGTCATCGCTGCAACCAGGAGATGAAGGAGAGCTGAGATCCACAACGCCGAGCACATCTTTGTCTCGGACACCGCAGGATGCTAGCGATGCTAGCGATGCTAGCGCGGTTACCGCGGCCAGCGCGACCAGCGCCGGTGCTAATGCCTTTGCCTCTGCCTCGCGAGTGGATGATATAGCCCCTATGGATATAGCCCTGTGGATCTGTCTTCCTTGGATGAGCCCGCAACTCAACCAGTGCTAAAGTATCCGGTCACTTCTTCTTTAGGGAGTTTAATTGTGTAGGACCGCCAGAGGATAACAGTAAGGCATGTGAAGGCTACTCTGCCTGTATTGTATTATGTCGTTATATGAGATGTATGGATTCAAATAATCAATTCATAACCCTCTACAGAGCTGCAGGCGCAGTTCTATTTCTATAACAGCTTGTTACTGTTCCCTCATGGTTTTCTCTTGTTATGGCCAATAATGTTAATGCGATTTATTTATTTTTGTTAAACATGTTTATAACATGAATCATCACACTAAAGTAAGGAAATAACTTGAGTCTTGTTTTACATGACAATTGACGTTGTCAATGAACACGTTCTGTGGCCGAGTATTGATTGAAACTGTCGGGCAGTGTTGTTGATTTGTATATTGTTGAAAACTTAAAACAATTGAAAAGAATTGTGAAATATTCGGCCTCATGTTATACGAGCAGAACTAAACTATGGTTGGGGAAATATTAGATTCCTGACCACTTTTACAGTCTATAGGCCTGAGGTTAGGAGAGATGAGCTATAGCACAGCCAGGTATGGTGCGTAATGGAGAGTCCAAAGCGCTCTTCTTTTGGGCAGAACCAAGGAGAGCGATCGCGGATAGGTCCGTCCTTTGCACCGAAACTTTTTACAATGCAACAACATATAAATAGCATCAAGCTATTACAATCTTTATTATGTAAGCACATATAATATATATATAATATAACAGTATATTAGCCAGTCATTTGTATTAGGTTAAACAGGGATTTGATAACGTTTTTAATTTAAGGCCCACCCAAAATTGGTCTGGCCCATCCAAAACTGGAATCCTGGCGCCGTGCCTGTGTTGTACATTAGCGTTTCACACGTTTAACACGAAAGACAGTGAATCTGGTATGAAATATTGATTTGTATAAAAAAAAAAAAAACGGTCTACTACTAGTACTATGTCATCAGTACTCAACCCATGTAGAGATGTTTCATTGTCTGGTAGAAATTATAACCAGACCAGTTCCGATTTAAGTGTTTTTTTATTTAAATGTTTTTATTCGTATGCCTAATTGAAAAAATTATTAGAATTCATACAGTAATTCGTACATACTGTAGGAAATGATCAGCAACACAGAAACAAGTGACTAATAGTATGTCCATTTAAAAAAATCTCCTGGGTAATTTTGTTAGCTGCAGATGTTTCCCTGAAGCACTGCAAGAAAAAAAATCTAAGAAACGGAACACATCAGCTTTACCTTGTGATTCAAAATGTAACTTTGTTTAGTGAGCCAATGACTGATGAGGTCACCCTGGTTCAGCTTTTGGTTTAGTGAGTAAAGTGTGTTCTGTCAGTGAAGGCTTAGTCGCAGGCAGAGGTAAAAGTATCACAGGAACCCTTAATGATCGATTCCCTTGTGTCCTCTCTGAAATATGAATTTGGAAGAGAAAATTGCGTGCGTGCGTGCGCACACACAGACAGCTGCATGTGTGTGTTGGCCTAAATAAATTAAGCCGCCAAGAAGCTTCATCAGACACCTGAGTGCCAGAGCTTTTTTATGACCTACTTCCTGAGCGGGCACCAATTGTGAGCTGCTCATTCAGTCATCAGTCATTGCTCTATTTGCTCAGTGTTTTCACATTGACATGAATAGCAAAGAAATAAATAAAGTGCAGACTTTAACTTGACGTGATGTTTTTCGCCATGCTAGTGAGACGGCCCTGCAGATGGCTATGTCTTTGAAATGTAATAATGTAGCATCTATCAGCTGTGGTAGCATCAGGTCTTTGGTTTATAACCAATAACTGCAAAACTGTCATAGTATACCTGCTAAAAATCAGCATATTAGCATTGTCATTATGAGACACAAAAAAACAGATGCCCCTAATGGCTCCAGGTTTTCTTTATTATCAAATAATCTGGTGATCGTTGTCTGTACAAACAAGAACTGCCAATAGATAAATTGTTAGACTTTTAATGGTGCCAGTTTGCCAAAATGTAAATGTGTTGATATAGAGTAAAAAAACAGGGCTTAAGCTGTAGCCAACAGCATAAATCCATGAATCCATGGCAACATTATACTAACTTTTTACATCCCATAGCATTGAACTGTAGGTTCAGAATGTCTCATTAACGGGGTGGGGATTTGCTCATTAGATCAACCCTACAAGGGTGAGAATGACATAACGTACTAGATTTTATTTTTAGGCATGTATTTTGTCTGTTTCTTACAGGGGCCTCCTATAACTCCTGACAGAGAAGAGGAGCCTTCAATGCCATATACTTCTCCTCTCCTCCTCCAGTCCACATTCCCCCTTTCACCCCTTCTCTTCACTTGTTGAGTGGTTTTTCTCCCCAACTTTCTATCCCTCCACATCCTCCATCACCCGTCACCATGACAACCTCAGCCCTGCGTCGGCAGGTGAAGAATATTGTGCACAACTATTCAGAAGCGGAGATCAAGGTATTATAAATGAGCTGCGTTCTCCTTGAGTGTGATTGTGCGGTGGCTTTCATGTGTCAGACTTTGACTCCTTTAAATTAACACTGATGTCAAGTCATGTCAGAACAAAACTCTCTACTGCCTGTTATTTTTTTCTTGTTATAAATATGCTTTGACACTTTGTAATCTTCTTATTATATTGTTGTTGCTTTGGATGAGAAAGAATATTATAATGCATGCAAATATGAGAAGAAATGTACATCATTGTTCCTCTGATGGTGGCGGGTAGGTTCGCGAGGCCACCTCGAATGACCCCTGGGGCCCATCTTCGTCTCTCATGTCAGAGATCGCTGACTTGACATTCAATGTGGTGGCGTTTGCTGAGGTCATGGGCATGGTGTGGAAACGCCTCAACGACAGCGGCAAGAACTGGAGGCACGTCTACAAGGTGAACTCATGAAAGATTTCTGTCAGACTGCTCAGTTTAATCAGTTCAGCTCTCTGTTTGTGTCTCTCTTCCTTTCTACTGGCTTACTTTAGCTTTACTCTTTCTTTAGCTTCCCTCTGACTGCTCACCATGACTTTCCTCCCTCCACCTTTTCCTTCTGTTATATTGGTTTTTAACTTTCTTCCTACATTTGTGGTTCAGAGAGAAATATAAACTTGACACAAAAAAGTAAGGAAATTTGTGTTTGGTAAATTATTTCTCTGTGGTAACAATGCTTTTTTGGCAATACATCATATACCGTTGGAAAGCCTGTTTAGTTCCCTTTCAAATGGTGCCCCATTTGTAAGGAACATGCATTTGTGGAATGAGCAGCAGCCCTGAGTATGTAGGTTGCACCCATGAAAAATTTGCCAAATCTTCTCTGCTAGTGCCAAACAGCTTATTCTGCCATTGACTCGTTTTGGTGTTTGGTGGATTGGATGATTGAAGTTTGAGGAAACAAGACATATTTGCAATTTAACAATTTATTCATTTCACAAACAGGAGCCTCAGTAGCGTGTGGAAGAACCATACACAGCCACAACAGCCTGGCACCTCCTCCCCATGCTGGTCACCAGTCTGGTCACACACTGCTGTGGAATGGCATCCCATTCTTCAAGCAGCATTTGTCGCAAGTCAGCCAATGTGGTTGTGTTGGTCACTCTGGCACGAACAGCACGCCCAAGTGTTCATTGGGGTTGAGGTCAGCACTGCTGGCAGGCCATTCCATCCTCTCCACTCCCACATTCTGGAGGTAGTCTCTGATAAACCCCGCCCTGTGGGGGCGAGCATTGTCATCTTGGAGGATAGAGTTCGGTCCCAGACTGTGGATATATGGGATTGCCACTGGTTGCAGAATCTCATCTCTATATCTCTCTGCATTGAGATTGCCTCCAATGATGACAAGCCTCGTTTTTCCAGTGAGGGAGGGCGCCACCCCGCACCATCACACTGCCTCCACCAAAAGGTGTTACTCTATCGGTGCAGCAATCACCGTAGCGTTCTCCGCGTCTTCTCCATACTTTGACCCTATGATCCAACTGCCGTAGGCAGAATCTGGACTCATCACTGAACATAACGTTCCTCCACATGTTCAAGTTCCAGTGCACGTGTTACCAGGCCTGACGGTGAAGGGCAATCACATGAAACCGGAGTTTGGCTGTCTGCAGTCTGGTCCTGGATTGTCTGGGCAGAGAGCCGTCGGCAATATAGCAACCCCTTGGGTGCTCAAAAGACAAGTGTCAATAGCAACAGCAAAATAACCTGTTTGGCAATGGCAGAGAAGATTTGGCAAATTTTTCATGGGCGCATACTCAGCGCTGCTGCTCATCCCACAAATGCATGGTCCAGGCTCCATTTGAAAGGGAACTAAACAGGCTTTCCAACGGTATAAGATTTATTGCCAAAAAGCATTAACACAGAGAAATAATCTACCAAACACAAATTTCCTTACTTTTTGTGCTAAGTTTTGACAACTATTAGATGGATTGCCTTGAAATTTAGGCTACATCAGATGTTCAAGGTCTCTAGAGGATATATTCTAATCAATGTGCTGATCCTCTGACCTTTCCTCTAGCGCCACCAGCATGTCAAAGTTTTCACACTATCAAATATCTTATACTCTATGGGTTGGCACACAATTTGGTACCGATATCCATGGTGCCCAGAAGATGTATCTTGCTAATTTTTGTGATCCTCTGACTTTTCCTCTTGGGCCACCATTGTTAGGATTATTATAATGTTTCTAACAACCAAGAAGTTGACTATTTAGTTTCATGAACTAACATCATTTTGAAGTATAGTGGCAGTAAATCATCTGATGTCAAAATCATGACGAGAGATGAGGATCTTTGTTTTATCCATGTTGGTTTTTAAAAAGCAGCGTTTTCAGAATGAAACAAATCACTTTTTAGATGCAAGGTTGACTGTGTTATGTTATATATCCTAAACAGCAGATGCTGTATGTGTATGTGTCCAAGACAAATTCCCTTCAGGACAATGAAGTCTATCTTATCTTATCTCAGTTCTGAATGATGTCCCTATCAACCTCAGCTGTACTTTGTTTTAAGTGCTAATTAGCAATTGTTAGCATGCTAACATGCTAAACCAACACATAGAACATGGTAAACATTATACCTGCTAAACATTGTCATCCTAGCATTTCCATTGTAAGCATGTTAGCATGCTGACATTAGCATTTAGCTGAAGTAAGCCCTCACAGAGCTGCTAGCATGGCTGTAGTGTCTTAGTCTTGTTATACTATTATTTCCTGTATCCATCTCATTGCACATATCCCTATACAGTAGATGCATTTAATAATAGTTATGTATTTTTTCTACAATGTGTAGAATAGATTAATTTTGGAGTAGCAGTGTGATAATCAGCATTTGATTCCAGGCCCTGACTCTGTTGGATTACCTGCTGAAGACAGGATCAGAGAGAGTGGCCCAACAGTGCCGTGAAAACGCATTCACTATTCAGGTACTGGACTGCAACAACAGGAGCACCTCAGCAATCTGAACTTCTCAGGAACAGAGCTGCTTTATTGTTTATGTGGATCGTGTGTTTAATGTCTGTTTGCAATTTCTGACTAAACTGGAATATCGTCACATTACTGAGGATGAGATTATTGAAGTTTTCCAGCATCTTCTTAACCATAACTTGAATTGTACTACAAAAAGCTGAAGCTCATCTTTAAAACATCATGAAAATGTATTTTTGTCCGTGTGGTGTTCAGACGCTACGCGACTTCCAGTACATGGACCGTGACGGCAGAGATCAGGGGGCCAACGTGAGAGAAAAGGCACGCCAACTGGTGTGTCTCCTCCGGGACGAGGAGCGGCTCCGCCAGGAGAGGAGTCAAGCCCTAAAGACCAAGGAGCGAATGGCTGGGGGAGGCAGTGGAGGGGGTGGGGGTGGCAGTGGGGGTGGGGGTGTGAGTGTGTACGGAGGTATACCCCCTTCTTACCACCCAGGCAGGCGAACAAGCCAGCCCAGCATGGCTGTGCTGTACGGGGAGGAGTTCAGCCGATCCAGAGGCTCTCCGTCCTCCTTCAACTGTGAGTATTAAAACGGGCAACAACTGATTTTTTTGGCCACTTGGGGGCAGCAGAAACAAGCTGTGAATACAACATCGACAGATCATCACCTTTTAAGTTGACATAGCAAACTTGTTAGCAAACAGTTGCTTATTTCCACACTTACACAGTTACTGTACAAAGCAACATTATCATTCATTTGGAGTTGTGTTTTTGTCCACCTGATGAAGGCTAGCGTTTTTAGGGCTTTTTCGTTGAAAACAGCAGCCTGCTGCGGCTGAAAACGACTCTATGAGAGAGGTGAAAATTAGTGCTGTCAAACGATTAAAATATTTAATTGCGATTAATCGCATTAACTCGCAATTAATCGCATAGTTTTATCTATTCTAAATGTCCCTTGATTTCTTTTTGTCACATTATTTTTTTTCTCATTTTAATGCTCTTATCAACATGGAAAAGTGGATCGGCTTGCTTTGTGCTTTTGTCGCCTGGCTTTGACGAGGGGGCGGAGAATCCGCATCAGCCGTGTGCTTGGCCATCACGTGGTATTTCAGACTGGACCTGCTGCAATGATAGCTCAGTTCACAAAGACAAAACACACAGATCACTTTGGTCTTGTCAATGGAACCATTTGGCAACCTTTTTAAAGTAAACTTTCCATTCAGAATCTTATTGGCATCCATTTTGGTGTCTCACGCTCGCCATCCACTCAAAACGTAACGTTAGCCTACTACTCTTTGGCCGCCTCGCAAGCGTTACTAGTTGTTGCAACAGTATGTGAAAAAAACTACAAAGTTTGCAAGGCCAAAAAGAACGTTAATTTCGCTATAAAAAAATGTACGCCGTTAAAATGGGTTTGCATTAACGCCATTAATAACACGTTTAACTGACAGCTCTAGTGAAAATGAATCCAAACAGTAAAGTTTCCAGACAGCTTAACAACAGACCTTTTTCACGGCAGACATGTTGACATGTCATAGTAGGAAAAGCACAGGTGTATTCCAAACCATTACTGATGGCTGCATTCCACTTAGGAAAGGTCCTGGTATTGTGCATGCTGACTCACTGAAATATCTTACTGGGACACTTGATGGAATTAAGCCATCGTTGAGGTTATCAATTTCAGCTGTGCTTTTCCTACTATGACAAGTCAACATGTCTGCTGTGAAAAAGGTCTATAAGCTGAAACTTGACATAAAGCTCTATAAAGCTGAGGGGAGCTGAAGATTCTGGTGATAATTCTTTGTAGGTGTATCACTACCAGCTTATATCTGCTTTAAAGTCTAAACTTACCTGGAGCACTAAACAGCTTATTTCATGAGTTGGCAATTAATAAATAGATGAAGCAGTAAAAATATACACTTCTTCTTTGTATTAAGGCTAATCCCTGATGAAATGCATGTTGTGCTGTTGCCCAGCACTTTGGACAATCCACCACATAGATTATCAATACTGCAGCATAGGCCTAAAAATATTCAAATCAGCCCAGCACTTCCTGTGCTCCACGTCTCTATGCGTCTGCTCATGCATCCCCCGCGTCAATTGCGCCCTCCCTCAATCTGCCTCACTTGTTCCCTCTGCAGCCTCGTCATCGTCACCTCGCGCCGCCTCGGACCTGGAGCAGGCTCGGCCTCAGACCAGCGGCGAGGAGGAGCTGCAGCTCCAGCTGGCTTTAGCCATGAGCAGGGAGGAGAGTCAGAAGGTAAAACAACACATGCACACATAATTGTGATAATGTGTAATGGCCTTTAGCTCCTCGAGTGTGACAGTACCCTTCCTCTAAACACACACACACATACATACACACACACACACACACACACACACACATACACACACACACACACACACACACACACACACACTCTGCATTCGAGCCACATGTCTCATTGCTAGGGGTGGGACGAGACACCCAGCTCACGAGACAAGACACGAGATTAGGTTCACAAGATCGAGACAAGATTTTTAAACTATTTTACAGAAAACTTCCATGAAGAAATAAGTCTGGAAAAATAGTCCTTCAATCCAAAGTCACAAAATGAAAACCGAGCACTGAATGGTTTTGCCACAAACTCCGATAACTGGCTTCTCTCTTGTATAACTAAAAGTTACACCGTTACTTATTCCACATGTATGGTGAAGAGAGTCTCTTCACTCAGAGAACCAAGGTTACAACATAACCAAGCGTTTTCTGGCACTAGTTGAGACCGAATTTTTTGTACTTGAATTTGTCATTGTACAGTAGACAGAGAGAAATAAGGCTCATTTTACTATTGTTTCACATTGATTACGTTCTAAAGCACAAATAAATTATCATCAAACACACAAAAGATGATTTTTGTGAAGACAGATGCTCTTTTCTCCTCATATTAATTGCAGCAGTAAACAAGGAAGTAGGCTACTCGTCTCTAGTATCAATTTATGACCATTATAGGACAAAAGGAGAACATTTCTCTTTGTTTAATATCATTAAAAGTAAAGTTAGGTTTTGCTGTCCGCTTCCCGACTCATTTTAACAGAGAAAGAGAGTTGTGTGCGCCACAGTGAACTGCACGCTGCGGACGCACGTGTCTCGGCCAAGATGGGGGGGGAGATGGGGAGGGAGGGAGAGACTGGGAGAGAGAGAGGGAGAGCAGCAGTACTCTCCTTCTAAAGCTGGGTTTTACAGGTAGTTTTTTTTCTTCCGCTCTCGCTCTGCAAAGTAAACTCGGAGTCAACTTTGGAGAACGGGCGGGGGGGATTTTCTATGCTCATTATTTCAAGGCTGCTGCTCTGCACCTGTGTACTGATATCGCAAGACACATTTTACCTTGACTAGAAACACATTTTAATCTCATGAGAGATCTCGTCACACCTCTACTAATTGTTGCCTCTTGATGATTCCAATAATGAAAATGATGTTACAAATGTTCGGAACATTCGCCCACCTTCATCTAGCTAGCCCTTCCTTCCCCTGTTACCATAGAGATGGATGAAGACACACAACTACAGATTGCTTTGAGCCTTAGCCCAAAGGAATATGAGCAGATACACACACGCACACACACGCACACACACACACACACACACACACACGCACACAAACAGAAACATACAAAAACACACCTCACTTCTTACCATTTTAGCTGTGTGATATGGCTCTTATAGCTTAACTAAAATGCTTTTCTGTGGCCAGCCAATCACTTTACTTCCTAACTTTTTCCTTCCTCAGCCAGCTTAGGCCTACTCCTTTCCAGGACATCTGCTGTATCTCCCACTGGATCTCAAACATACATCTCTCTTTTCTCAGACAAGAAATGTTTAAAGTTCTACATATAAAACATCCTCTGCATTCTTCCTCTCCGTGTTGCTCTAAACCAGCCTCTGCTCTTCGTCAGCTAAATATTTCAACAGCGCTGCATTCGTTTTGCTGGGCTAAACCAAAGGCTGTTTCACAAACACTGGTGTGTATGTGCCCGTGTGTGTGTGTGCGTCCACGCTCATGGCCGTGGTGATAATGTTGATGATGTCACGATGCCGCCACTGCAGGAGCAGTGTTGTCGCCAAGGAGACGAGTCTCTGTTACAGAAGGCCCTGGATGAGAGCAGGAGAGAGAGTCAGTCGGGTACGCAGGAGGTGAGTTTTTAAAAATGCGTGTGTGCTGTACAGTGTGTGCATGCTTGCATGGAGAGGTGGGCGGGTGCATTTGTAGGTGGTTTTTTGGCAGGCATTTAGAAAATGAAGTGGAGTTTAAAGTGCCGACTGTAGGATAGGGAGGGAAACGAGACAAAAAGACATAGATCAGCATAATGAGGGAGGTTTGAGAGAGAAACGGTAGAGAACTGAGAGAGAGAAGAAAGAATGACAATGACTTTGTCTTGTCTAACCTTGAGCTCAGCATGACATTTCCCTGAAAGCATACTTCTTGTAGCACACCAGCTCATTTATTCATTGGCCTGTCAACAAGCCAATCAGAGTCACCAGCTGTCTTATGTAAAGGTCCCCATGGCTTGTAATTGCTCATATTATGCTGCTTATCATAGAAATACTGGTACTTTCATGTGCCCATATAGAAAAAGCAGCGTGGTAATAAAGACATGGGGGGAAAACAGTGAAGTGAGCTTCCCAATGATTCTCTGACTGATGTAATTCCTGACATATTCACAAGGTCAGATACATGTCATACATCATCATGTCTTGCATTATCACACATCAAAATATGACATTTCATTTATGCCCTTTTATCTGAAGCTTTAATGTACAATTTGCAACGGGTGTAGCCAGATTAAGCTCTTAAAGATCCCTTTCAGATATGGTTTAAGAGCTATGAATAGAAATAAAAACTGTATACTGTACATAAAAAATACTCCACTTTAAATAATAATATCTGTGTCAATTACATCTACTATTTCTCCCTCATTGAAACCGGAATTTTATGTATGAGCAAATATTCTTAGTTTCAAAAGTTTAACGGCTGGACACAAGATGTCTCGTACCACACAGAAAAGTCCATTCTTAGTGTATGAGACCTGGAGTCTTCAGGTTTCCACATCACACTTGCGTAAGCTGCATAGTAAACCACGATTGGCTTCCAGACTAGTTGTGATGTCATAAAATCTTGCTGATACGTACATGTTAAACTCCGATTTAAGGTGAGCACAGAGAAACTTTCCCCTGTCAGCTGGATGTGAAAACGAACTCTACACATGCATCATTCTGCACAGTGAAGCTCAAACATCAGGAACAATAAGCTAAATACATTTTTGACTAGATGGGGGCTTTAAATTGCTAACATTTACCACAATGTTGAGGAAAACAATTTATCATTTAGAATAAAATGGAAATTTCAGTCTGACAAACATTTAGGATACAGATTTAAACAACTAATATGAATGAACATATTTAAACGATTTTTTTTTGTATGAGTGACCAAACCAAATAGAAACCATTCTCCCAACACTTACAATGTTTACAATAACCTGTAGCTCGATAGTGCAGAGATGAGAGATCCAAGAAGGATATTTGATTTGATATATGCACATTGTTATGATCAGGATGTTGACACGTGACATGTTTGTTTATGTGAAGGGTGATTAATGTAATTTGAATTAACAGCAGTTCAGAAAAACTGAAGTGCCCATTTTGTTCATGTGCTTATATATGTGCTCAAATTAAATTACCTGATATTACCATTACATGTTCTTACTGTATAGGACTCCACATGAGCAATTTTTATGCTATCACGTTTCCAAATACACACTTAACTCATCATAATGCACATACTGTAGCTTGTAGTATTGGGTTATATGTTTTTTAGGATCACGTGATAATGTCAACACAACATAGTCAACAAATCGTGCGATATTTGATAGATATTTTCTCATGTGAAAGTTCTGGTTTGCTTTTAAATCACCGAAAGGCTTGTAATTTATAAGTTAAGGCTGCATGCCGTTTCAAATGTTTTTAGTTATATCAACATTTTGTCTATACTGCACTTTACGTCAAAGTGTTGTTACAATGATACCATATGTGCAGGGTATTTTAAAAGTGCCCAGTAAACAACATGTCAGCAGGCTGCACTGCTGCCTACTCTGCTGTGAGATGCTGCTCTGCCAACTGCTGCAGAGTAATCTAAACATTGGAGTCCAGATGCACCCTTACAAACTGTTTGTGAATCCCCTCAAGCTTTGTACTCTTTTCACTGCATTATGTCTTATGCATTAGTCTCATTTCCAATATACGCACAATACCAAACAAAACATAAAGTATATGTTTACAAAGCATATCTGATGTTTGGTATTGACCTTCTGATAAATTAATCAGACTCTACAATAACAGACCAGTGAATAATTATAAAACTCACAATGACACTTAAACTGCTCTGCTGTTCTAAATGTGTTTTTCACTACAGTGGCTGTAAAACATTGTGCATATTCATGCTCAAAGGAAACAACTTATTTTTTTTAAAGTGCACTTTAGACAGCACTGTCAGTGTGACTTAAGTAGATTGTCGCTGTCAAAACCATGTACCTCCAAATCATCCACTTTTCGTGAGTTGGGACAATGCCTTTTTTCAGGAAATCATTTGGATTTTTTAAATGATTCATTTAGCTTAAGAAGTATGATAATTTCCTAAACGTATATAGAAACACCATCCATCAGGGTATCTGAAAAATTCAAATGTATCAAGATACATGGTTTTAATTAAACAGTGATACAGTTTTAACTGACACAGCATGAGGAAAACATTCCAGCATAGTTTCCTCATTTACACATTTACACCACAAAGTCTGTCTCAGCTACTTCATTTAACTCAGATCTGCCAAGCTGAACGTCTCAATAGTGTTTTAAAGTAATTGTTGTGTTTAAATCACACAATCACAGTAACTGTATCAGCGTCTGCATTCTCTCCTCCACAGATCTCAACAGGGTTGGATACATTTTGTCTGGCTCTTATTAAGAGTATTGCTGCTTCAAAAACCCATCCAGGAACACCGGCATGAGAATGTTTGGCACAGATTTAAGAAAGATTTTGTCTCCCTCTGCAGTCGGCTATGCTGGACTTGGTGGACATATTTGGCCCCTCATCTGAGGCCCCACCTCAGCCTAAAGACCCTTGGAACTCTGCCCAACCCCCCGGTGACATCACCTCTGACCCCTGGGACTCTGTAGGTGGGTGGCTCAGACACACCCATTCTGTCAGTTTGGATGTTTTTAACGCTTCACAATGAGTTTTGTGTTGTTTTTTTATCTCTCGTTACAGCGGTTCACTCCAGCACTCCTGTGATTGGTAGCCCGTGGACGGCCCCTCACTTATCCTCCAACGAGTCCAATCCTTGGGCTCCATGTGCGGACTCACGCACAGACCCCTGGGAAGCAGCGCCTCTCTCCCCCAGTCCTGTCAATCATGACTGGGACAGCCCAACAGATGGAGGTGCCTTTTTAAGAACGCCAGCCTCATCAAAAATGCCTATACGTTGTAATATATGTCAGAAGATGTAAGCGCTGCACTCTGCCTAAGATTTTAATGTTTTCAATTTGACAAGCAGATGGGGAAGAGACAGATCCGTTTGCTGCACAGGAAGAAGAGAATCCTAAACAGGATGTCCCTCAAGTGTCCTCCCCTCAACCTGCTAGTCCCACAGGTAGTTCAGTACAAGGCAATCAGAAGTACTTTGGATTTTACTTTACATTTGTATCTTACTGAAGCAATAAGTCTCCTGCATTGACAGTGGTTGGAAAGTAAAAAAAATCTTCTTCCACCATGAGCCCATTGACAGCAGGTAGACTAATAGTACACACAATATATGATGTACTTTACATACACAGTACAGTAAGACCAAAGGTAGCCTACTGTGTTTGATTATTTCACATGTAGCTTCACATAGTAATGTACTGCAATGCATTAAACGTCCCAGGTAAGGACACAGCAACAGGAACACGTATCATTTTAATGTAATCTTATACAAAAGCGCAGTAACAAATCACCTTTGTGAAATTTATATTACATTATTGATATTGGAGTATTGTGCGCAAGACACTTCATGTTAACTTCCTTTAATTGATCATCTATGCATCATATTGCATAATATCCCCTCAGTAATATTTTTTTTCTGTTCCTGATGCAGAGCTGTTTGGGGTAATGGCAGACACTGACCCATTTGCAGATTCTAAGCCAAATCCATTTGGGGCTGACACTCCGGTAAAACCCCTGGTAAATGGACGAGAGTCGGCCAGCCCGGAGATGTTTGATCTGTCCCGGCTGGCACCCCCGCTCAGCGCCCCAACTCCACGTATGTGTCGAACCCCAGAGGCCTTCCTAGGAGCTACGGGGGCCTCGCTTGTCAATTTAGACGCTCTCATACCCTCCAACCCATCTAGCAAGCTGCACAGCAACCCCTTCCTCTCAGGTAACAAACTACGATTACAGAGCTCATGTTCTGTACTTACAAAAACATCATTATGATATTATTAAAAGGTCTCCTACACATACAATTCTGTCTTCTCAGGTCTGAGTGCTCCGTCTCCCACCAACCCCTTCCACTGCGACCAGCCTCGCCTCACCCTCAACCAAATGCGACCATGCTCTACATCCCCACTGCCCCCACACATGCTCTCCTACAGCCCGTCGCTGCCCCTCCCTCTGCCCCACCAGCCACCCATCCTCCCCTCCTCTCTCACACAACCTCCCGCTGGACTCCTGGACCTTCCCTCCAACCTCCCACAGCCCCTGCTCCCCCTTTCTCCGCGACCACCGCAGCGCACTCAGTCACAGACACACAGCCACAACCCCTTCCTCTGAGACCTTCTGCATCTTTCCAGCTCTGGTCTGCAGAGGGAGACAACAGAATGGACTCTATTTGGATTAATCTATGCCGACTACAATAAAACTAGTTTAAATGAGCCTGAACTGGACTGCGGATCCTGATCTGATGTCATCGTGCACACTTGAAGCGGATACAACTCGGACTGGATGTATTTGTGTCTGTCTGAAGACACATCAGCTGCTATATAACCTGAACTCTTGAAGAAAAGCTAACACAGAAAAACACACACACGCACTCAGGCACACTTAAAGGTGCATAGACACAAACATGCACACACCACCAAACTAACAGGGTGTGCCTCCACTGTCCCTTCGATGCCTTTTCCCCATCAACAGTGACAACTCCGAGCACCTTTTGACCACAGAGCCAGAACTGTTTCTTTAGGAGATCAGGATGAGGCCACTTACTTTGATTTTCCACCAAGATTCACCAGAATTCTTACCCCTGCTGCTTCACCGACAAAAGCATGAATGCATCCCACCCCAAAGACTCAAAACTAATTCTATTCTGCTGAGCACCTGAGACCAGTTCTTCAAACAAGTCCTCTTTTTCTGATGAGTCAAATATCTTGAGCTTTGTTGGCACAATTGAATCACCGGAGAAAGCCCAAAAGTGTGTTACTGTTAGATTCAAGACAGCATTCAGCACTGTTCAAGAACAAATTGACTCAGGTATTCCTTCCCACATTTACGTCATGACATATTTTGCATTGCCTTGTTACCTTGCAAGCTCAACAGCATCTGGTCCTAAGTTACTTATGTTATTTGTCCTAGTGGCCCCTAAAGGATCTAGTTGGATTGAAAACTGGACTAAACCAGCCTAAGCCAAACCTCATTGTCTCAATCTGGACCTAAACTGATCACTGATTGTACCCTATCGGACCCGTGTGCCTGACTCTACAGCTGACCCACAATGCATTCCCAGCTGGTTTATATTGGCGCCATGAAGGAGGACCTCAGGGAGACCGCTCTGTCCCTCCTCCGGTGAAATTCAACCTTAGTCAAGGGAAAAGCATTAGTCTACAGAAAAAAGAGGTGGGAGGAGTAAAAGAAAGATGAATAGAAATAAGGTGAAACGATTACAAATAATAAAGTGATGTGTTGAGCAGTAGCTCCTCTATTGTGCTAAATATTCACTTCTGTGTTTGGAACAAGAGAGGAGGTGTTTGGTCATCACTGCACTGAACCTGGACTGAATGTGAAATCCCTGCCTATAGATACACACAGGCTTAGTACATATGTATTTAACAGAATGATACCTATAAAGTATTATAAAATAAATACCAATAAATGAATGGTGTTTGCATTATAATATTGAAAGTGTTCATATGATTGATTGATGAGTTATTCCTTAAAGGTCCCATATTATGCTCATTTTCAGCTCATATTTCTATATATGTGTATATATTTCTATATACTTACATGCTTTAATGTTCAAAAACCAATATTTTTCTCTTACTGTCTGCGTGAATATACCTTAATTCCCCCCTCTGAAACACTCAGTTTTAGCGCCTGTCTCTTTAAGCCCCCCTCCTGAATAGCTCAGTCTGCTCTGATTGGTCAGCATTTCTGGGTCTTCCTCATCTGCACTCTCTGTATCTCTGCAGTAGGTCTGGCAAACACGATTCCTTTTAAGGATTCGGGTTATTCTGAGTCACTCACTAAACTGATCCGGGTTGTGCGAGTCACTTGAGTCAGTATTGAGCTATAGGCGAGCCCAGGCGAGGTTGCAATGTTTCGGACTGTCTGCTCGACTTAATTTGCTTTACCCTGACTCGAATGAAGTTCACTCACTCGTCTGCTACAGATCCACCCACTCATGACAATGTAGCCGGCTGATTTGCACGACTGACTCACGCGAGAGCTCGCGGGTCGTCGGGGCCTCACGAGTCATCGAGAACTCGTGGGTTGTCAAGGGCTCGTGAGTCATCGAGGACTCGAGTCCATGGTCTGCGAAGCAAACCGTGGCAATCTTACAATGTTTTGGACTGTCTGCTCTACCTAATTGTATTTTAACATACTGCATTTATACACCAAACCTACCTATGTGCAGAACATTGTATGTTATTTCAGAAGTGAATGAATGGCTTTTGTTGTGGATTTGCTTTACCCTGAGCTCGAGTGAAGTTCACTCGCTCGTCTGCTACAGATCCACTCATGACAACATAGCCGGCTGATTCGCGCGACTGACTGACTCGCGTGGGAGCTTGCAGGTTGTCGAGGACTCGTGAGTCATCGAGTGCTCTGCGAGCTTGCAATATTTCCTTATCTGTTGTCTGCGGGTCGGAAATTTCCTATAACTTGTCTCGGACTGTCTCTCTGCTCACTCAGTCGCTTGAGTTGACTTGTGGAGTTGTTGTCTACGAAATTGTAAGTTATACAGCTTTTGGCAGCTAAGATGGCTAGGACTAGTAGTAGCTAATGCTGCAAGAGGTTTGTGTGAGGCGCTGTTATCATTTTAGATTGAACTGTAGTAGGACTCAACTGATCCGAGTTAATGATACTCGTGACTCATGAGTTAATTTAAAGACTTGGGTTAAATATCTGAGCGAGTCACGACTCAAACAGGTTTACTCTGCACCGTCATTGCAGCCAGGGAATGACTGTAACAGCACTGTAGCAGCTCTTTCTACCTATATATATGTAATGGTCACACTGGCCGCTGTTCAGCAAAAGTTAAATAGTCTCACTTTAAGGCCTAGTTAAAAGTTAGAATAGAACATCAGTCACAGATAAGGCATTAAAGCATTGTTTACCTGAAAGTGTCAGGTATGTATAAAGGAAAATAAAATGATTTAGGATTATTTTATTAACAATACAAAGTCATCACCTGTTGTCACCTGCTGTGGCCGAAAACGACATTATGAAAGCGAGTGAACCAAAACACTAAAGTTTTAGGCTTAAACCGCTATAAAGTTCTGTAAAGGGAAGAGGAGCTGCAGCTTCAGGTGATAATTCTGTGTAGGTTCATCACTACAAGCAATCCCTTTTCACATTGTCATTTGATACATTGTTATTGATTATAGTCGCTTTACATTTTCTATTTTCTGAGGGACATATTCATAATGCCACCCATGGTCAACATATTTGTAAGGTTGGGACTGGAAGGGCTACTCTCTTTCTTTGACGACACACTAAACAACATCACAGGTCGAATGAACTTAAATTGCTATTAAATGTAGAGCTCCACCACCATTTATCAAGAAAGCCACACACATGCACAGGAACCAAGGCAAAGGTTTTAATTGACACTGTTTGGTGCTGAAGAGAAGATGGAGTTTAAATGATCAATTTCACTCATTGGCCACTAGATGGTAGCATTGACACAATGTAAAACTGCTTTAGCAGGTTTCCTTTCTAGCTATTCAGTCATAAGTGATCATTTTACACCTGGGATACAAAATAGATACAATTACAAGTCTGTTAGTGTAGCAGTCAGCACACTTTAGTTTCAAATAAGTTGTACTGTAAACAAAAGCTGTACCACAGTAATTACTGTTGAGTTGTTGGACAGTAACAGTTGATATCCAGGCAAACACTAGAGCAGCTGCTTTCACTGATGATGGCTACACCTAACATTCTCTAAAGAAAGGTGCATGATGAACTATGCTCATATTTTCACAACTAGCATTTCTGCAGTTACACCGAAGAGAAGCCAAGTGTCTTAAAAAAAAAAAAAAAAAAAAGGAAAAGAGAGTTACCTTACATTGCTCTTAAAACATATATTAAATCAACACATCAAACTAATGTTTCGGTCCCTGAAATCATGGTAATAGTGCTTGTATTTTTTTAGATACCTTGTCATGGACTAAATTATGGCAGTATTGCCAGTTGCTGTGGAGTTTCCTGACAAACTATTGAAATTAAAGAAAAACTGATATTGCCTTCCTTAGGCCCTGCTACTGGTAAAACATGGCATCTCCATTTTTTTCAACTTACTGTGTTTCCTATCTGTGAGTGTCAGCATGTGATGCTGCACAGGATGAATTAAAACAACCACAAATTCTCTCAAAAGGTTAAATACGCACAATTCCTGAAGCGAAACTAAATGAATCAAGGAAATCCAATCATGCCCGTACCCCCAGACACTCTCACACACTTCCTTTTCTCTTTAATGTCTGGCTTTTCTGTCCAAACAAAATCAAGTGCAGTCTGATCACAGATCTAAACAGCTGCTGCAGTCTTGACCTCCAGATAGTACAGTAACTCAACTCGTGTGCACATTTATTTTCCAACATGGCCATGTGGTGTTGATTTGCTGGAGAAAAGGTTTGAATGATTGTGAGAACAGTTGTTTGAGTGAGAGCAGAATATGTTCTATTGCAAAAGTATATCAGAGACCCTGTGGACCTGCTGTGCAAGGAACTTGGCAAACTTTACATCCACCGTCAGAACAGACTCAGAGGGACTCATAACCTCAACCTGAACCTCTAAGAGCGAAACATACGAGTAGTATGATTGTCTTTTAGTTAATCATGCATGGCTGTCTGCAACAATCAATCTCTATTAGTCAGTGTTATGAAAGAAAGTAACACAGTTAAAGTTAGCTACTTCCAAACAGTACAGCCTTTCTCCTAACTACCCTGTTAACAGGTGTACACGCGCTGTTGCATCAGTACAAGTCAGGCCACATTTTCTCTTGATCCCATTTATCATGCGCTCAAGCATGAGAGAATAATTCCTGATCTTGGCGCTGGTCTGTTGCCCCCCTGGAGCTGTTGTTCCTGGCCTGCAGTGAGGCGTTCATCCAGTTTAAAGAAGCATTCAAAGTAATAAATTAAGCTTTAGTCTGTTCAAGATGCTGCTGCAATGTGGGAGTGATTATTCTCAAGTGTAATCTCTAAACTACATCCTGCCTGAGTGGTGCCCTAATTAAAGAGGATTGTGTGTCTGTGTGTAATAAAATTCAGGACTTCATTAAAAATAACGCAGAAGTTAAGCAGCTTTTGTTCCTTCAGGCTTTTTATTGCTCATTAATCGATTTATCAGGACACAAACAAAAACAACAAATGAGGATTAATATGACGATAATAGGGGACCATCTGTACTCTGAAAGTACTATCGATCTAATGGGTAACAGAGTTTGGAAATTTCATCATCCAGGACTGATGTTGTTTGATTCCTGACTCAGATCATCACTGCTTCAGTGCTGTGATGTTTATTCATTTTGTTGTTACAGTAACTGTGGTTATTGTGAATTTAAATACATCTTAATCACTCAGAATGACTCACACAAATTGATATAACACCTGGAGCTGGTACAATAGTACAAAACATATTGTTAAACACACTGCACTGAATCTGCTGCTATTGGTTGGAAACGCACACGCACACACACACACACACACACACACACACACACACACACACACACACACACACACACACACACAAAGCCTCTCACTCATTATCAATTTACTTTCCTGAGAGAAAATGAAAACGATGTTCAAAAATAATATTTCAACCCATCCTGTTTTTCTGTCTGCTCACCAAGACAAACCTCCCATGATGCAGCTGCCAACATTGACATAAAGAAAATACACCGATCTGGTTCCCTATTCAACACTCTAATAAAGCTGGAGAGAGCTGCTCTGTTACATGTCATCAAAAATGAGTCTGACCAAACAAAACAAGGGAAGACAGAAATAGATAAGTCTTTACTTCAATGAGCATTCATTTTTAAAATCCCAGCTGATCTGAATTTTACTTTTTTTTTCTTTTAAATACTACAAACATTACATCAGTGATTTTCGCAGATGAATTGACTCTCATCACAATGTAGTTGTCCTGTGTTTTGTAACTGTAGTTGCTTTTTACATGTGTTAAACTACAGTGAAAGCAATTTGTTTCTATATTTCATATTATACATGTCATACTTACTCACTTTCTTATGTTGTAAAAAGGCAAATGTTTTTTTTTTCAATTTAATGAATTAAACCAATAATAATGACAAAATAAGCCTGAACGTTACTGATCTTGAAAATAACAGTTGTCGTGTTCGACCACCAGTTATCAGGTGAAAGAAATGCCATAAATAGGTCTTATAACAACTGAACAATTTCCTTGAGAGCTGAGCAAACACCATGCACTGTTGAAGGCCAAAAGATGTGGATGAAAGCTGTGCAAAATCACAGGTGGGTGGACCTTGTGCAAAGAATGACTTACAATTGAATACTGACTGATCAAAATACAAATGAAAGGATACATAATGGCCACACAAGGGGCCAGGGACACTTTCACGAAATTCCCAACATAATATAAATAATGTCAAGCAATATATACAGTACCAGTCCAAAATTTGAATAGAGAAGACGTCTCCAAACTTTTGACTGGTACTGTAAATATATAAATTAATAAACATTAGTCAGTTTTGAAATGAGAATACTCCACATTGTGCTTGTTTGTTTTTTAAATTTCCCGTTTACACATATTTTAGAAGAAAATGTTTTTGTAAAAGTAAGAGTTAATTTGGAGTAAAAGGAAAAACAGTTTTTTTTCCCCTCCAGCTATTTATTTTTAAGCTATCTAACACACTACCGGTACGTCACTGTTCCAAATGATTGACAGTGAGTTACAGCGAATCAGGACTCTGTCCGTGTATTCCACGAGCCAATGAGCGTCTAGAAGTCATTGTTTGCGGAAGTTGTGAAGCTGTAACGCGCGCTGCGAATTTGGACTGCATGTTTTGCTAAAAGCGTTACTTTGAGCGTGTACAGAACACTTTCAACATATGTAATTTGTGGACGTGGATACATTTTACATTGAGAACAGTTACAAAATGAGTGCTTACGGACATTTGTATTCACGTGTAGCCCGCGTGGGTCACTCCTCTTCACCGTGACACGTCTTTCTAAAGGTCCGTTAACCTCATTGTTTCCAGCCATTTCTTACATCCCACATTCAATCAGCTAAAACCGAGGTTTCGTTGCCAAGATAAGTAGCGGACTCTCCGGGCAGAGGGACGCGGGTTCAGAGGTTGACATGAACCCGCCGAAGAGGCTCCGCACCACAGACAATGAAGCAGTGGATGTGGTGGGTGATAGACTGGCACTCATACATAGATAACACTGACGCACTACTAAGCTAGGGAGGATGTGGCTGCTGCACATTACGTCTAAAAGTGTGTAATTGGGACTTCTTAGGTGTTCATGCATTTTTTTGTTGCATTGACTGTATAATATCTATGTGTTTTCTGTGCTCAGAGTGTTGTCATGCCAATGTACAATGCATCCTGTTGGCTGGACGAATGTCTGCAGGCCATATTACACCAAGACTTCACTGGAACCATGGAGCTCTCTGTGTTTGACGACGCAAGCACTGTACGTGTGTTTGTATGTTTGCATATTTACACTAGGGCTGGACGATATGGAGAAAATCAAATATCACGATATTTTTTGACCAAATACGTCGATATCGATACCGCAACGATATTGTAGTGTTGACTATTGGTGCTTTCACAAAATATTTACACAATGAGATTTTTGATAAATAATCATCAGTAATATAGATATAATGACTAAGTGGGTAAAGGAAAATAATAGAACGGTTACAACAGTCTGGTAAGTTCAGAAAATGATATCACTTTAATGTATAGCAGCCTTTAAAACTAGGAAAAGACAACACAATATCACAATATCCAAAATCTAAGACAATATCTAGTCTCATATCACGATATCGATATATTGCCCAGCTCTGATTTACACATAGATATGTAATTCGTCTCAAAATATAAGACAACGTTCAATTTCTTTCTGTGTTTGTGTCCATTAGGATGACTCCAGGAATGTGGTGGAGCGTTGGAGGGAGAGGCTGGAGGCGACAGGCATCTCAGTAGTGGTCTCCGGCCACAACTCGGCCCAACCCAGAGGAGGTCATTGTATAATCTTGTCAAACTATGACTATGAAGTTATTTTTTTAGGTGAAGCCAGAGGCTGAATGAAAGAAAATAATTGATCAGACTGGTATTTTTAGGGAGAAATGTCCATAAAACCTGCCGATCTCTGTGAAACATGTCTATAATTTGATATGAAAGTTCATTCTACTAAAAATAACTCAAAAGTCCACTTACTAGCTTTTTCTGGAGCTTTCTCACGTTCTTTGGCTGATGACTCTCCGCTACACCTTCCCAGTAGATCCTGTGACGTGTGGTGTTCACAGATTTGTCTGTTATTAGAGTTTATTTAGTATCTTGCTGTGATTGCAGTTAAATGAGGTTGAGAGCTTAATAAAAAGTAAGTGGATCTTGAGTTGTCTATATTGTCAAAAATACAGTGATTTGGTGAGGAAAATGAGTAGTGTAGATAGGTGTCATGTGGCATGTTTGCATTGTCTTTTTGCACTGACTTCCGGTTGATTTTAGAATAGATTTGAAGGTTTTACTCATTACTTTCAAAGCACACTTTGTCTGGCTCCAGCATCCACTTGTGAGCTTTTGTGCACATACATACCTGGACACAACCTCAAATCCTGCAACAAAACTCTGCTATCAGTCAGCCAATCTACACTTCAAACTAAAGAAGGTTGTGTGTTTGCTGTCAGCGCTCCCAAACTCTGGATTAGCATTCATGTTGAAATTCACCTCGCAAAATTCTACTAAAAACTTCTTCTTTTTTTACTTGCATTTCTACATCAATTGGTCCTTCTGTGTGATAACACCTTAAACCTTTTCTTTGTATTGTCAGAATGATTTCTGCTATTTTTAATATTTTTTTTTAGATTATGTTTTTGGGCATTTTCAGCCTTTATTTTGACAGGACAGCAGAAGCCATGAAAGGGGAGAGAGAGGGGGGAATGACAAACCTCCACACATGTGCGCCCACTCCACCAACTGAGCCATCCGGGCGCCCAGCTATTTTGAATTTTAACCTTTAATCTATTTTTTTCTGTGAAGAAATTGGTAACTTTGTTGAAGTGAAGAAGATTGCTGTTTAGCTCTAGTAGTTTACACTTTAGTTTTATACTCTTCTGATTAATCAGGGAACAGTAATGTTTGCCAGAAATGAAACAGCATGGTGGTCTCTGTGACGGACTACTGATCTCATGCATAATGTTTTGAAAATGTCACATTTAATGGTTGAACATGATAATTACTTACACATGGCAAAAATGAAAATAGTTAACACACAGAGGCACACAAATGCAAGAGCATACGCACACACAGACACACAAAACATAAACATACATACAACAAACAACACTGTTCTTTTGTCTTTTAGTGGGATATGCAAAGAATAAGGCAATATCCCAGAGTTGTGGACAATACCTCTGCTTTCAAGATGCGGTAAGTGTGTGTGTGTGTGTGTCTGTGTGTCTGTGTCTGTGTGTGTGTGTCAGACAGATCATGTTTTATTTCACTGTCCAGAGGTCTTCCATAACACATACAGTAGTGAGTCAAAACTAATTAGATGACATTGGTTTGTCCAAATATACACGCTGTACTAGGGCTGCACGGTATGACCTAAAATTAAAATCACGATTTATTGCACATTTTACCTCGATAACGATAATTAATCACGTTGTTCTAAATCATCTTTTCTGAAGCCAAAATGTATCCAGACGACGGACACAAGTTGCTCAGTTGACTCAGACTCGGTGTTTGAGCTGTCCTCCATTATGCTTTCCATGCGGCTGACTGGTCCGGGCAAAGTCAAGTGACTACACACGCGGTAGAATGTTTTTAAGGAGAAAGTAGGCCCTTTCAACAGGAATACATTATCGAAATTATCGTCATGGGAAAAATGGGTCAGTAACAGCTTCAGAATTTCGATGGCGATATGTTTCCGATTAATCGTCCAGCCCTACGCTGTAAATAGACACATTTATAGACCCGGTGTTTCCTCTATGCTGACCCTGCAGTGGCGGCCCGCCACGGCACCAGAAACAGGGCAGACGCACAATGCAGTCACGGCTGTGGTTGTTAGTGCACTAGGGTTGTGTACCAAAGTCTGTACTTTTTTGGGTACCAACCAAATTACATCGGTACTACCGAGGACCGTCTCCATCTTCGTCCGCTTATCCGGTATCGGGTTGCGGGGGGAGCCACATTAACCAGCTCCGACTGGGGGATCCCGAGGCGTTCCCAGGCCAGGTTGGAGATATAATCCCTCCACCTAGTCCTGGGTCTTCCCCGAGGCCTCCTCCCAGCTGGACGTGCCTGGAACACCTCCCTAGGGAGGCGCCCAGGGGGCATCCTTACCAGATGCCCGAACCACCTCAACTGGCTCCTTTCGACGCGAAGGAGCAGCGGCTCTACTCCGAGCTCCTCACGGATGACTGAGCTTCTCACCCTATCTCTAAGGGAGACGCCAGCCACCCTCCTGAGGGAACCCATTTCGGCCGCTTGTACCCTGGATCTCGTTCTTTCGGTCATGACCCAGCCTTCATGACCATAGGTGAGGGTAGGAACGAAAACTGACCGGTAGATCGAGAGCTTTGCCTTCTGGCTCAGCTCTCTTTTCGTCACAACGGTGCGATAAATTGAATGTAATACCGCACCCGCTGCGCCGATTCTCCGACCAATCTCCCGCTCCATTGTCCCCTCACTCGCGAACAAAACCCCAAGGTACTTGAACTCCTTCACTTGAGGACCGATTCACGCTAAATCAAACTGTACCAAATTTTGGTAGCTGAGAGTGCGTAAGCGCAAGCTTATCTGTCCTCTCTGCATATTGACAGAGAGCGGTTTCCGACACACATGCGCGCGCAGAGGTGTGTACGGAATAAACTCGAGCAAACTACGGTACGTCGGCTCTGCAGTTTTGTTGAAGACACAGTGAGTCACAGCAATGCCGATAAAGTGGTTACAGTTTATCAAACTTCACGCAGACACCGTTCAGTGCGATATGATATTAATGGCGAGCTGAAAGCTGTGGCGGTGCTGTTGACGTTACACTTCCTCTGAGACAAGCAGGCACAGCAGTGGTTTCTATGCCCTGGTGACTGACTGACAGGCTGAGGTTGTAAGGGAAGGCAAGGCGGGCAGACCTCTTTGACTCTTTGACAGTCAGAACACAAGACTAATGTGCTCAGAGCAGCGTTTGATACTGTATATGTGTTTTATATGTTTATGTTTATATAAGTAGCAGCTCTGTCTTTGAAACAGTGCTTTGTAGTCAATCTGAAGGCAGAATTGTCAGAACAACAAATTAAAGGCTACACCATCTGAATTTGTGATTTAATTTTGAACTGCTTAAGTCTTACAGTATATCAAAAACTCTTTGCTGCATGTAGAGTAAAAGATTCAATGACAATAAGGTTGCTTTCTCAGAAGACATCCAACTTATTTCCGCTCTACTGCTGAACACTGTTCATATCCTGGTTTGCCTTTTGCTCTTCAACCCCTTTTGTCTTCTATGTATGTATTTATTTATATTGTATATAGTTGTAGTGTATATTGTTTTAGTTATTGTATTACTGTTGTATTATATTATACAACATGTATTATAATAGTTTCATGTAAACCTTTTTTTGACGAATCCTCAGATCTGTTCAGGTGTGCTCATAGAGCACAGTCACATACATAACCAATTTCAAAGTGATTTTAAAAATAACAAAAGGTATTCAGAGAGCTAGCGCACATACTGTACAATAAGCGAAAGAAGCCAAAGTAAATCCTGAACTAAACAGATATGATTTTAATTTTACACTTAAAGGGACCTAGTGTGTAGGCTATGTGTTACATGATGCTGAATACTTTCTTAATTTTTGCTTTCATTGACATGTATGTGTTTGAATTGATATTTTGTTGTTTTCCAGGATGACGTTATGTTACCACAAAGAGTTCGTCTGCAGTATGAGGCATCTACCCTCCACCCAAACTCTGTAAGTTCTCCCTCAAGTATTTGCTTCCTCTTCCTCTCACTTCCTTCCCTCTCTGTCGCACTCTGCCTTCACCCTTTCTCCCCTTCTTTTCTCCTCACTTCTTTTCCTCCCCTTCCCTTTCCCTCTCTGACCAATCCCTTCCCTTCAAATAAAAACTATTCACGTTGTTTGTGAGTGTGCGTGCGTGCGTGCGTGTGGACTTTCATGCAGTTGGCATGCAGAACAGTGTGAGTATCCGGTGTTGATGCTTTATGTGGCCTACCAGGTCAGAGATCAGAGGTCGTGTGTGTGAGGGAAGTGAGGGAGACAGCATGGAGACAGCAAGCTTGACGCCCTGCACAAACAACCTGCCTCTTTCTGTTATGGCTGTAATATGTTCTGGACCTGGATACAAAAAATGTGGGCCTCTGTTTTGTTTTTCAGTTTTGTATAACCCCTTTTTTATGTCAACCCTCTTTACTTCTCATTGAGCTCCCTCTTCTGAGATTTGGCCTGTCCGTCACAATAAGGGTACAACCCATATGATATAGATAGGTGAAGTCTTAAAAAACGTTTTGTCAGGAAAACTGTTCAAAACCTAAAGATATTCAGATTACTGCCATACAAGACATGTTTAAGCATCATACAGACTTTTTAAAATGTTGAACAAGTTAAAAACTTTAATCCTAAATGTGTCTTTATTCTGAAGGCTTAAGCTGCATTCCCACCAGATCAGGCGTTCTTGTGATTAGCGCAGGGTTGTGCGGCGGTGGGGGAGTGTCACTTAAATGACCCATGGTGCTAGCACGTATCCATGTTGCTAGTATACCGGGTAGGGCTGGGCAATATATCGATATTATATTGACATTGATATATGAGGCTACATATCGTCTTACGTTTTGGATATCGTAATATCGTGATATGACACACGTGTCGTCTTTTCCTGGTTTTAAAGGCTGCATTACAGTAAAGTGATGTCATTTTCTGGACTTACTGGACTTACTGTTTTTATTATTTGCCTTTACCCACCTAGTCATGGTATCCACATTATTGGTGATTATTTATAAAAAATCTCATTGTGTAAATATTTTGTGAAAGCACCTATAGTCAAGCCTTCAATATTGCCACAATATCGCCATCGATGTATTTGCTCAAAAAATCGTGATATTTGAATTTCTCCATATCGTCCAGTTCTAATACCAGGTCCTATGAGTGATTGTCTGTCCACATCGACAGAATAAACAGAAGCATAAACACATTTACTTTCAATAACGCGAGGCCTTTTATTACGGTGGGGTTTTAAACTGGTAATAAAAAGGCCAAATTAAGTGATGTATTTCAAAAATAACATTACACTCCATTGTGTTTTGTCTGATCCACAGTTACAGTAAGTAATTGGCGACCGCAGTGTGACGTTGAGTTGCGTTTCTTAAAAAGTTGATTGTGTTTCAACTTTTCGTGGCTGCAAACGCACTACCTACATTCAAATGACTGTGTTTTCACCACAACGCCTGATTTGGTGCGAATGCAGCCTTACTACCGAAACCAGAAGGGATCTTTGCAGCCAAACACTAATCTATGACAACCAATCTATTTCCAAAATTGCTGAAAATGTTTTCAGTGGCTTCGGAAAGAAAAATATTTGTGTGTGTGTGTGTGTGTGTGTGTGTGTGTGTGTGTGTGTGTGTGTGTGTGTGTGTGTGTGTGTGTGTGTGTGTGTGTGTGTGTGTGTGTGTGTGTGTGTGTGTGTGTGTGTGTGTGTGTGTGTGTGTGTGTGCGCGCACGTTTCCATGATAGCTGATTGGTTGTAAAGTTCAGAGGGTTCCAGAGGGATCTACAGAGCGTTACACTCGCTGGATCAACACAATCACTCAGGATCAGCTCTTCACACAGGTAAATACCATCAGCTTAGTACAGCATATGTGTTTGGGCGCACATACTGTGTGTGTGTGTGTGTGTGTGTGTGTGTATAAGAGGTCATGTGCCAGGCAGCAGCCAGGTCAGACAGAAACAGGATACGTACCTGCCGCCGGCTGTTTCCACGGAAATGTGGCAGTGGACTGGACGGAGGACGCAGCATTGCTCCTGACCTCTCTGCCCATCTCAGTCCCACCAAAGGAAACAGGTCACACTGCCAGCTGTCTGCTGAGGGTAGTCCATAGTGGAAACTGTTGGCAGTGGAAAAAAACAAAAGTACCATAATAGAGATTGTCCAATACCATTTTTTGCTTCCCGATACCTGAACTTGCGTATCGGCCGATACCGAGTACCGATCCGATACCAGTGCGTCATATATTTTATTATGTTTTAACAACTGTATACTACTATCCCTGTATGGATGTGATATGTTTTCTATCTTTATCTAAACACAAACAGTGAATGCCACATAACTTTCTTTTATTATCCAGTTTGACAGTCAGTTATAACGGGAAAAAGAACATAAATAAACTACTTCAACTGAGATTTTCTTTATTGCTTTATTACGTGGTATCGGATCGGTGCATAAACTCAAGTACTTCCTGATACCGATACCAGCGTTTTAGGCAGTATCAGAGGCTATACCGATACTGGTATCAGTATTGGAACATCTCTAAACCATGAGCTTACTATGCACAATGTTTCTGTTTCAACCGCTGCTATAGTAGATGTCTTGAAATATAGTACTTTTTGTACTATACTGTGTGAAAGTTGCCACATAATAACATCACTAAAGACAACACCAATCTTTAAAAGCTCACTATCCGCTTCTGCATTCCACCACATTGGATTTCATAAGACATTCTTTTATGTCCAAAAACAGAAATATGACTGCTGTTCCTCCAGAGCATGTGGAGCTAAAGTTTCCTGCTGTGGCAGATGTTGAAATGAATAAAGTTGAAAAGTTGTGAACGGTCAGGATCCAGTGTGTCATTTGCCAAGTCTGTAAGCCAAGTAACAGCAAACATTTTTGACTCTATTAACGCCTAATCAGACCATCTCGAATGGCAAACATAATGGCAGCGTGACCCAGCACAAGCCATCCAAACTGATAACATTGTCCCTACATTGGCATAGTGTTGGCTTGCAAACTTGGAACGATAACATTTTTGCAGTAATTGCACTGGAGTAACACAATGCATTTAGCAGTACTAGTGTTTGTTAAGGAAAAACTCAGGAGCAGCATAACTCGTATGTGGAGAATATTCGGAAGACTTTGATTAATTACACAGGAGCATTTAATGAACACTCAATTGAGGAGAATTTCGGCTCACATAGTACAGTGTGGTGTCATCCCAACTCTCTGAAGGTCCTGTCTTCCTTAAGGTGTGTTTAAACTCATGCTGGAGGCGTTAAAGTTAGCTGAACCTTTAAGGTAAACAAAGATATTGCAGCCGCCTAAACACAGATGCTAAAGCCTAGTTCATCTGTCTCTGGGAAGTATGCTAAAGTGTGGCAGGCCCACCAACCTCCAAAAGAAGACACAATGCATTCCCTTATGATGCAGCTGCCTAGACTCCCTGAATCTGTAGAGAGACAAACATAATTACAGTGAGGAAAATAAGTATTTGAACACCCTGCTATTTTGCAAGTTCTTCCACTTAGAAATCATGGAGGGGTCTGAAATTGTCATCGTAGGTTCATGTCCAGTGTGAGAGACATAATCTTAAAAAAAAAAAAAAAATCCAGAAATCACAATGTATGATTTTTTAACTATTTATTTGTATGATACAGCTGCAAATAAGTATTTGAACACCTGAGAAAATCAATGGGCGTTTCTCAATACCAAGAATGCAAACTACGGACTTGTGTTCTTGGGGAGATCGTTCTTGCTGGTTGTTCTTGGAAGAATTAACTCGCAAGTTCACAAGCACAGAAAACACTGTTAACAGTTTGAGACGATGCCTTCTTCCTGTTATTGCTCAACACCCCCACCACAGAGGCTACCTGCAGAGCTCCAAAATACCAGCTAGAAATAAAAACCACAACAATAGAACCACTTTGTATTAAAACAATCTCTGGACAAGAAAACCTCATAATGCTACAACTATTGCAATAATATTGAAAAATAAAACTAATTGAACTTTAATTTTATTGTTTATGGTTTAGCTCAAACACCCCTTACTTATTCAAAAGAGTGGAACGCGATCCCTACTATTATTAGCATATAAGTTTAAGTCAGTTTAAATTAAACAAATAAATAGGCATATGCACTGGTGTGTCCTATGTGTTCCTATTAGTGTTATGTGGAATTATCATTTCTATATTATTGTAGTGCACTGTATATGCCCAGGGAGATGGAAATTAGAAATTCAAATTATAAAGGTTGGTGTCTCCCCTTTAGTCTACATAACATGTCATAGCAGGTTACCACTTTATGTACAACTGTTCATTTATCATAAAGACTGAAACTTAACTTCTAATAAATCAGAAAACAAATACACCAAAAATATGAACTAAATAATAATAATTTAAACAAGTCTCCTGAAAAGAAACAGGTATATATCTCATATAATATACAGTCTATGGTATATCTCTCCTCTGCCTGCTGCGCTGTGTGTGTGTGTGTGTGTGTGTGTGTGTGTGTGTGTGTGTGTGTGTGTGTGTGTGTGTGTGTGTGTGTGTGTGTGTGTGTGTGTGTGTGTGTGTGTGCGCGCTTGTTGAGTTTAACTCCGAAAAGACAGTTAACCACATGTGTTGTGATATTTACACAAACGATCCAAAACGGCGAAATAAAAGCCTCTTATTTACGGGACCGGTCTAAAAGACCTCCGGGGTCCTACAGCGGGGTCTCCGAGTGAGACTGTCCGAGTGCCGAGCTAGTGTTCCCGGCCGGTGCAAGCTGGCGGCCGCGTAATTTTATGGAGCTCCGAAAACTCCGAAAACTTTGGAGCAAATTATCAATTCGGCAAAGATTTTTGCAAGACTGCCTATATTTGAAATCTAAACCTTTCATTTCTCGCCTAAAATGTTCACAGAAGTGAATTTAGTGATGAATAAGATGGCGAAAATTGTTAAAATTGTCCCGTTTTTGTACTGTCTATGTACTGGAAATCCAACCAATGAATCCAACCATCATTGAATGCTGAAATGAATGTTGGGATACAGGTGCTGCGAAGTTCATACAAGTTACCAACCGATGTATCCTCGGTAAATGGGCGAGTCAAGAATACATCCGGGAATTTTAACTGCTCTTGGCGAAATGGGAACTTGTGTATTGGGACAGTACTTTGGTAACACGAGATGAACACAATTCACAGGGACACAAGAACACAAGTCAATAGAAGAACACAATTTGGGAAACGCCCAATGTTAATATTTGGAACAGTAGCCTTTGTTTGCAAGTACAGAGGTCAAACGTTTCCTGTAGTTTTTCACCCGGTTTGCACACACTGCAGGAGGGATTTTGGCCCACTCCTCCACACAGTTCTTCTCTAGATCAGTCAGGTTTCTGGGCTGTTGCTGAGAAACACGGAGTTTGAGCTCCCTCCAAAGATTCTCTATTGGGTTTAGGTCTGGAGACTGGCTAGGCCACGCCAGAACCTTGATATGCTTCTTACAGAGCCACTCCTTGGTTATCCTGGCTGTGTGCTTCGGGTCATTGGCATGTTGGAAGACCCAGCCTCGACCCATCTTCAATGCTCTAACTGAGGGAAGGAGGTTGTTCCCAAAAATCTCACAATACATGGCCCCGGTCATCCTCTCCTTAATACAGTGCAGTCGCCCTGTCCCATGTGCAGAAAAACACCCCCAAAGCATGATGCTACCACCCCCATGCTTCACGGTAGGGATGGTGTTCTTGGGATGGTACTCATCATTCTTCTTCCTCCAAACACAGTTAGTGGAATTATGACCAAAAAGTTCTATTATGGTCTCATCTGACCACATGACTTTCTCCCATGACTTCTCTGGATCATCCAATTGGTCATTGGCAAACTTAAGACTGGTCTTGACATGTGCTGGTTTAAGCAGGGGAACCTTCCGTGCCATGCATGATTTCAAACCATGACGTCTTAGTGTATTACCAACAGTAACCTTGGAAACAGTGGTCCTAGCTCTTTTCAGGTCATTGACCAGCTCCTCCTGTGTAGTTCTGGGCTGATTTCTCACCTTTCTTAGGATCATTGAGACCCCACGAGGTGAGATCTTGCATGGAGCCCCAGTCCGAGGGAGGTTGACAGTCATGTTTAGCTTCTTCCATTTTCTAATGATTGCTCCAACAGTGGACCTTTTTTCACCAAGCTGCTTGGCAATTTCCCCGTAGCCCTTTCCAGCCTTGTGGAGGTGTACAATTTTGTCTCTAGTGTCTTTGGACAGCTCTTTGGTCTTGGCCATGTTAGTAGTTGGATTCTTACTGATTGTATGGGGTGGACAGGTGTCTTTATGCAGCTAACGACCTCAAACAGGTGCATCTAATTTAGGATAATAAATGGAGTGGAGGTGGACATTTTAAAGGCAGACTAACAGGTCTTTGAGTGTCAAATTCTAGCTGATAGACAGGTGTTCAAATACTTATTTGCAGCTGTATCATACAAATAAATAGTTAAAAAAATCATATATTGTGATTTCTGATTTTTTTTTTTAGATTACGTCTCTCACAGTGGACATGCACTTACGATGAAAATTTAAGACCCCTCCATGATTTCCAAGTGGGAGAACTTGCAAAATAGCAGGGTGTTCAAATACTTATTACTTACTTACTCACTGTATAGATGAATGGGTTTGGTTATTAAAGACTGAATATTCTCGTCCCCTGACCTGTGACCTATGAATGACCTGATGTTGTCTAAGCCTTCCCTTTGTCTCATCATACCACAACATGGTGTTTCTGGAAATTCCACCACAGTGTTGATGACATTTTACACATCAAAAAAACCTAGATAAAAACTGGCAGGTCAGTGGCTATGTAAAGATGGTATTGAGTTAAAAATATTTTCAATCTATACTTTCACCCTATTAAATAGTCACATTAATCACTAAATGATAAGTGATATAAATGTGACACCACCGGCAGTATTTCTATTTATGTAGAGATTGAAATCTGCTGTTGCTGTCTGAACAAAACACACTGTCACCTAGGCTACGAGACAACCTGGACCCACTCTCCTTCTAACACACACACACACACACACACACAGTCTGCATAACTCCTTAGCAGGCGTTCCTGGATATTTATGTGATATTAAGTTTCATGGAGCATGAGAATGAGCTCATACATTGATTCTGCAGGCTTAGAGGCAGGCCATTTTCCTTCCCATTTTCTTTATTCACTTTATCTGCCTTAACTTCCAGTTTCTGGGTGAAGAAACAGAATCTAACTGAGTTAAACCAGAGATTTACTCATGGTGGGGCTCATTTAACTTGATCCAGAGGCGAACCCAGAGTGTTCATCTGTAGGACATTAGGTATGGTTATCCTAAACCTTCCCTACCCCACTGACTCCTCACATCCACACCGACACACTCTGTCTCTCTCTCTCTCTCTCTCTCTCTCTCTCTCTCTCTCTCTCTCTCTCTCTCTCTCTCTCTGTCCCCTGGTTTCCCAGAACTCATTCTTATTCCTATTATTCATACTTTTGGCCACAGCTTACATCTGCAAAATGTTGCAATATTACAACAGAAGGGAGAAAAGATGTACGTAGGTTGACATACACACACACACACACACACACATTTTATTATTCTGTCCAGCTGTTCAACTGGCTGAATCCAGATGTTTTCACCAATTTTCTTTATCTGTGTTGCATTTCAGCATGTGAAACACAGTGACATAGTTGGATGAAGAAACAACTCAACCTGGAATGACCCTCAGATTCAACACACAACAACACTACTCCACAAAACACATTCAGACGAAGGGACGAACAAGAAGTGGTGGGGGTCTGAAGAGAGGGGCGGGCAGCAGTGGAACAAATGGGTTGGGTAAATAGAAAAAGAAATATAGGTGCTGTAATGTGGTTCTGGTGTATGAAACAGGTTGTGGTTAGAAAGAGAAGGAGAGGCCAAAACAAAGTCATTAGTCAAAGATCATGTGTGAGAGGATGGAAGTGTGTATCCTTCCCCTGCACACTTCAGGAAGCACACACTTCTGTAAGAGAGCATGCGGCTGCACTCTAACCTATTTTGTTTGCAGGATGAGAAGTTTTACAGAGTCCTCCATTTGACTGTTTGTTCCTAAAAGCCAAATGGGAAATTTCCCCGAGCCATTCGCCAAATCCTCGTCAGGTTGCATCTGATATGGATGTTATGTTCTATAACCACGACAAGAAGTTCCTTTATTTATGAGGGTGCAGACTTGTTTGTATGTTTACATTAAACATGAAGAGATATTCATATAAATATAATAAAACTATATAAATACTTCCAGCTACCAGTAGGTATTCAGGTTTACTGCTAACTTCTACAACCTCATTTTAGAGTGGTGCTTGCCATGTTTTCTCTTTCTAAGTGCACTTCTCAAAATTCACTGTAGAATCACATATTGACTTTTATTCAACATCAGATCAGTTGCATAGTTTTCTAAATCAATTTTCTTCAATTCTATCACTCATCTTCATCACTGGTGGATAGACACTTACTGTGTGTCCACAAGGGACAGTATTATATGACCTACACTATGTGCTTTTTGAACTGTATATGCCCAAATGTACTTTGTTATAGTCTGAACTTTTCTTGTGTCTAAGGTGTACACGTCTCATGGGCCCACAGTCGTCATGCCAACATGGTTGTGCTCAAGGAACTGGTACCTGAAGGTGGGACCGTTTGATGAGGGAGGCAAGGTGAGAGTTCACACCCAAACTATTCCCTAAAGCCTTCTCCCTCTGCGTTTGTCTTTCTTTCTTGTGTCTCCCTTTCCTTACTTTTATAGAATAGAATAGATTTGTATTGTCATTGGTGAGGTGATGCTTTATACAGTACAAATGGGGTTATTGCACTTTCAGTTTAACTTTATTTCCACTCGAAATAAACATCCATCCATCCTTATCTCGGCTCCATTTTCTGTTCATATTCTTAAATGTTATTTTGAATATCTTAAATGGTAGCCTGGCTCCGCACCTCAGTTTTGTTTAGCAATTCAAACAGGTCTGCTGTTGTGTCCATTCATTGGCAGCTGTACCCCTCAGTTACATAAACAATTTACCGATCAGAGCTTGGTATGAATGTTTAAGAATGGTTTCCTTATCTATCTACATAGATAGCTAGCTTGTAAAGCAAAAA